>NW_007577845.1:91454-113738 GCF_000690725.1 Stegastes partitus | reverse complement strand
TGTGTTTGTATAATGAAAGTGGATGCTTTTGTTTTTGCTTCTTTTTTTTTTTTGCATAAAATTGCTGTATAATTGCAATTATATGTTTCATTAGATAATTACAGCTTAGCGCGGCTACACAATGCTGATTTATTGCCATTTAATTCACTAATCTCTGCTCAGCAGACTCCAGACGAACTTCTTAAAACGGACGACGATTTTAACGTTTTTATTTTTCTTCCAGCTGTCGTTGTATAACCACGATACTGTCCCGTTAATAGAGAATATAATGTAGGCACAACAAACATCCATCCAGTGTTTTTTTAAATCAAAGAGTCACCTCAGAAAGCCCCAAAGTCTGAGTGTTACTGTTAACTTGAGTTCAAGCTAAATGACCGACTGATGGGACTCTGGTGTTTTGTTAATTCTCTCAGGATTCATTTAACACATTTACACTCTTGTTGTAGTTCTTTAAAAGTTGTTTCACACACACTGTCTCATTATAAATGGTGGACAGCCGAGGAAATAGAAGAATGAAGATGTGTCTACGACCGCCACATAATCTCCTTTTAACTAGAGGAAGAATCTCATTTCACTTACAAAGGATGACGCTCACTTGTTAACACTCGCCCACAGTGCGGATGACTGAGTGTGTGTGTGTGTGTGTGTAGAGGAAGAATCTCATTTCACTTACAAAGGATGACGCTCACTTGTTAACACTCGCCCACAGTGCGGATGACTGAGTGTGTGTGTGTGTGTGTGTGTGTGTGTGTGTGTGTTTTTCCGGCGTGTGACTTGGCAAGATTTAACCCCGCTGAGGTCCTGAGAGGCTGATAGAGAGTTTTAAAGGGATTAGAAGAGGATTAGGGACCAACTGGGAGGGATTAGCCCCCTGACTCTTCTGGCTGCTCTCATAGCAGTTAGCAGACACACAGCGGCTGAACACGAGTCTCCTCAACAAGTGTCGCACAGTCTGAGGTGTTTGTTTCTTCTGCAGGGAAGGAAAGATGATGTGAGGGTTCGTATGACAGAGTGATGACGTCTCGCAGTCACATCAGGAAACAATACAGATCAAGTTTGTCTTGAAAGTCGTCTTTTTTTTGTAAAAATAACTAATAATAATTTGTTTTTTTTATGCTGCACAACAACACAGACATTAATGACACCAAATCATTTCCACACATCTACTTTATTTACGTTATAATCAAATCCCTCTTTAGCAGATGTGTCTGAACACAACATCACAAACACACTGATGGTCTGATGTGAGTACGACACATGCACACGCACACACCAGCCTCCTGACCGCGTATTTACCAGAGCGCAGCCTCTTCCTTCAACAAGACAAATATTTGGTCCACAGCGTTCGCCACGTCTGTGTGTGTGTGTGTGTGTGTGTGTGTGTGTGTAGGTGTGTGTGTGTGTGTGTGTGTGGCAGGGCGGTTTTTCCGGGGGAAGCCAAATGGAGAAGAGTGATAGGCTGACGTACGGCGAGGTTCATCAAAGTCACGGCGTGCGACGGCGCTCATTTTTCATTGGCTGAGGGGTCCCGCGCACCTGCAACCTGCAGCGGCGAGCCCACCTGAGCGAGGGAGGGAGGGAGGGAGGGAGGGAGAGAGAGACGGGAGGAAGGAGCAAACATGAGGAAGAGTCGCTGGGAGAAACAAAGAGCAGGACGGAGGGAGACAGTGGTGCTCGGGACAGTTTGAACGACAGCGTTCTCCCTTTTACATTTCACACCCGGACGCTCCTCGCACCGCCGGGGGGAGGAGGCAGGGAGGAGGTGTGGAGGAGGTGTGCCTGGTGTGGGTTGTTTTGCTCAAGGGAGAAAGATGGGGAGATACATTCTGAAGATGTTATTATTATACGTTTACCTTGTTCTGGACTCACAGGGGGACTAAAAAAAGACCCACACAGGCCACGCACACGCACACACACACACACACACACAACCCCACGGAGCTGCAGCCGCCCGCACTCTGCTGCAAGTTCACTTTCCTCCATCACACTCATGCGTTCATACTGAATAAGACGTGTTACTAACATGATCCAGACACACAGAGCTCTGTAACAGACTCATGCTGCAGCCGTCCTATCTGTGAGTTTCATGTCAGCTTTCCTGGAAGTTTCATAAAAAACTCAAAAGAATGTAATTTTCTGAGCACAACAAGACGAGCAATGTCCTGTTTTGATCAGATGTCGACAGCCTCTCATGCTGAAGCCACGTGTAAGTTATTGGAGTGGGAATGAGGTTAGCTTTAGCTTTAGCTTTCACTGTGTTTCAGTTGCTCTCACAGTTTTTCAGTTACTTGTATGATAAAGAACGGTTCTGGCTTGGGCCTTTTCTGGACTCACAGTTTTGGCCAAATTAATTTCTGAACCCTGGTCATCACGTAGCTTTAAAGAAACGAGAGCAGTCGGGCTGGTTTTAAACACAGCCGCAGGTCAGCAGAGCTTCTGTTGAAGGGAAGACGAAGGCACCAGTGAAGCCGTCTGATGAAAACATCATAAACGAACGTAAGAGGGTCGGATTCTGTGTTTTAGGATGCTGCCCTGTTCATTCCAGTGTAGGCTGCCCTCCAGGCCCACGGGCTTAGAGACATTCTGTTTCTAATTGGACATCAAGTTCTGAACATACCAGAACCCGGTGCTGTCCGTAGGGAGCTGGTAAACGTCTCAGCTTTTGGATCGAGACTATCGCTGACATTTCAGGTGGTCTAAAATGCAGCTCCGCCGTTGGATAGTATCGCTGCTGAACCTCTGATCGTTGTCTGCTCTGTGCTTTGTTTAATGATTTCAGTGTCCAAAACCACAAACGGACCCAAACTGGACTTCTTTAACAGTACCATGCTGTAACTCCTGAAATACCTGCTGATATTAAAGCACTTTTACTGTTTGCAGTAAAGCGAATGTAAATGCTGAGAACATGAGCAGGCTAACAGGGTTCCTGCTCAGAGATGAGCTCCTTCCACTGGCTTACAGTATAAATCATGTGTTAGGTTATATTTCATGGTAGTTTCAGGGCGGGATGTTTCTCCAGAATTCTCTTTCCACAGCAAATTAACACCAGTCCGTTGTGTGTGTGTGTGTGTGTGTGCTGATGGCGGGCGTCACCTGCAGCACATCGGGGTCATCATAACCGCGTGATGTCCATCGCACCTGTCAGCACACGTTTGATTGTACACACACTTGGCCGTTGCCCGCGGCGATAGAAACCCCGCGTCCGCCCGCTGTACTGCACGCTGTACTGGACCCATCACTCAGACACTGTCACGCAGAAACACCGACACACACACACACACACACACGTGCAGGTAAAGACACATATGAACAGACTCAGTGTGACACAAACACATACTCAACACACGCATGGTCCAGCACACACACGTATCGCTTACACACTCCCTCCTGCTGCTCGGGTTCAAGCACACACACTCTCACTCACTCAAAACAGACAGCTTACACTGGAAATGAAGCTAATCCATCACCTGGAACACACACACACACACACACACACACACACGGCAGGCGTCGTCACCTTCACAGCTCACCTGCTATCATTGTGGCATCCGCGCCCGCTGGACACTGGAGCTGCTGTGATGAATTCATACGTGCACACACGCTCATGCATGCATGTGAATTCATGTCCGTGTACACGACCGAACACATAAAAACACGCAGTCAGTGTCGAGTTCATCGCTTTTCTATTGAATCACTAAATCATTAACGTCAGGAAACCAAAGTACAACAGAAACTGTAATTTAACTTTTATTTTCTTAAAACAGAGCTGTTCTGCTGTCAAACATGTTTAAATGTCACTTTATCGAAGCACCATGAAGCTCATTATGGAGACAAATCGAGGATAAAAAAATAATCTTAGTGAAATAAAGCAACAGAACCTCCTGATGACAGACAGCTTTTACCACAAGACGCAGACGTCTGGTTGTTACTCGACAGGAAAAAACCATCGGTGGTGGAAGATATGCTGAGACTTTTAGACTGAAATGTTGCTTCAGTAAAACCAGCGTCACTAAAACACAAAAATACACACTGAGCAGAAAGTTATACATCAAGTTAAGGTTTATTTTAACCACACAGCCACACATGTTGACACTTTTATTGGACGCTGAAAACTTCTTAATATGTATGAAATCAACCTCACATGAATCTGTCAAAGTAAAAGGTACCTAATTAGTGTTTGTTTGATTGTATAGCACAGCTGTAATGAAGAACGTGAACAGCTCGTGGCCATGTTTTGTTCGCTCGTACAAGCGGCCCACAGGCGTGAGTCATGTGGACAACAGATCTATTGTTATGTTGTTAGTTTCACCTGTGCTCCTCCTGCTGTGATAAGTCAAAAGTATATCTCCTTTGTAAATAGCCTATTATTCATTCAAATGAAAACGCTCCCACAGCTACGACCAGCGAGCCGCAGCTATGACTGATGCAAAACCCAGCGCCAGCATCATCCCCCAAAACAACAACAGGAGCACAGAATTCCTCAGAGAATCACTGGTGTGCATGTATGACAAATGCTCGCCGGCAGCGCTGCAGCCTCGTCCAGCAGCTCGCTGAAGGCTACGGCGGTGTCGTTTCATGGCTCTCTTGTTACTGGGCTGTAAATCCAGCGGATGGCTCCTGTCTCTGCGTATCGATCCGCTCCGTCACCTTGAACCTCGGTATTGACACATGGGGCGACGCTGAGCAGGGAAAAGCGGCAATTTACCGACCCTCAATTATGACATTCATAGATGATGTCACAACAGGGGCACGGGGCTTCCACACACACACACACACACACACACACACACACACACACTCTCGCAGGCAGTACGTCGAGGGATTGAGTCCATTTGTTTGAGCTTTGTGCACCAAAACACACACACTCTTCCACACACCAAGCAAAAGCTCTCCATCCTAAACGGCGTTTAATGGCACCCTGTGTGCGACTCTGGTGTGTGTCTGCGCACACACACAGACTATCTCCGAGTGTGTGTGTGTGTGTGTGTGTGTGTGTGTGCGCATCACCTCTGACAGCCGTTCTAATGTCTGCTGTCCTTTCATTCCCCAGACAGATGGTTCACTGGACCATGTCATTAGCAGAATACAGTTGGCCATTATAATGTCATATTCAATACTACATATTAGTGAGATAGCGTGAGGCCGTGTGCTCGCTGCTGGAACCTCGGCACGTGTCATCCAGTAACATCCAGCGTGGCTCTTAAAGCCGTGTAATTACTGTGCGATAGTTGCCCAAACATCTTTTTTCTTTTTTAATGCCTCTTCCATTTGTTTGCGTGCAGGTAATGATGGAGCTGTACGGAGCTGCAGCCCAGAGCTCAATCAGTCAGATTTGTGACTGGAAAACTCTCTGTAGGGAAACCCGAAGAAGAAATTGTCTCCATTTCCTCAACGGTAAACGCGAGCTGTAGGTGTCCTTGAGCAATGAGCAGCATTACTGCTCCGGTGGAGTTCTTAAGTTCATCCCCGTAGAAGCAGGTTGTAAATACACCGTGTTGGAGTTTGTGCCCCTCACAGTGAACAGAACACTTACAGACATTTTAAGAACATGCTGGGTCTCCTCAGTGTTTGTAGAAGTTGAGTTTTTTCCAGATAGTGTGACTGTATCTCACACAAAGAAATGACAAAACCAGAAAGTCCAGTTCATGTCGTAACAGTAGTGATGCTGTGCTGTATAAGGCACCACTCTGAATGTTCTGTGATGTGACGGAGCTGGAAATGATCAACCAGTTAATCAGTTTGTTTGCTGACAGCAGACTGACATCCTCTGACTATATTAATAATATTCATCTTTGTTTTTGAAGCCAAAATCACACAACATATTGCTTCATATCTTCTCACACACGAGGCTGAACTTTAAAGCAAGTTCAGGGTATTTAGAGTTAAAAGCACATTTATGGTCTTTCCAAAAAAGAGTAAATGGTTCTTTCAATGACCCAACTTTGGGTCCTGACCTTCACTGCTATATTACATTACAAATGGATTTCAGATTGAAGCGCTATCAGATGTCACATATCTGATTCAGTAAGTAGTGGCCAGGGGCCGCCCAGCCATCGTTAATACTGTATTCACAATCCATTGATGAGATCATGAAGGAGCGAGTGTGTACGGGGCTTTTCTCTGTGTGTGTTTGCCCTCCTGCGACTCACCCCTGCATGTAGCGACACTCATAAACACATACACAGAAACAGAGACACGCTCCCCAGGGCCCGAGTGCTCTCAGTGCTGACCGCTGAGGATGTGGGTCAGAATCAGAGGGCAGAGCCAGAGAGGGGCTCTTAACGGGCCACACAGATGGGCCACGGCCGCACACACACACACACACACACACACTCCGGGAGGTCAGGGTTCACCTGCAGAAGCTCTGGTCACTGTCCATTCATCAGTTTTATGACCGATGGCCAAACGGAGGGAGCAGATGAGAGGAATTGGAAAGAGGCAGACGCCTGAGACACAACCTGCTATAAATACGATATAATTATGATGAAACTAATTAATTCTTTTTACTCTAAGTACATTTTTGAAAGCAATCATGCAGTTCTTTTTTTTTTTTTTTTCCAACTCAAGTCCGTTAAATCTAAAAAGGATTCATTGCACGTTTCTCCCTGGAAGGCCTGTGTGCTTGTTCTCTTACAAATATTTAAACCAGAGTTATCTCCTCATACGTCTGTAGCAGGAAGCAGGTCGACTGTTGGCCTGATCAAGGTCTCGGACTAATACATTTATGACTGCGAGGTAGACGGTGTGCAGGAATCTGTTGTGTACTCTCAGAAATACGACATAGGCTGTTGTAGACCTGAGAGAAAAGTTCAGACCAGCTCTGTTCACTGCTACTTTTGAGTTTATTATATTATTGAGCCTGAAATCTGGCAATCAGATATGTGACGTCTGATTTGACTTCCTCCAGTGACGTATTCCTGGTGCAGCATTTTGCATCATCCTTCATAAACAACCAGATGCAGCTGATCTATAGCTGAGAACAACAAGCTGTGTTTATTCTTACATATTGTCCTGCATGTATTTACGTATGTCTGAATGAGTTCCTGCATCACAGGTGCTTCAGCAGAAGCTCTCTAAGTGTGTGTGTGTGTGTCCCCTTATTTCCCAGTGTTTGCCCCATGGGAGCGTGGCAGCCATTTTGTCCTGTCACTCCTCTTTGCCCCCCCCACCCCCCTCCTCCCTCTTTGCCTGTCCAATAATGACAGTTTAATTTGCCAGCCAATTACACCTGAGCGGTATTTAAATGAGCCAATCAGGACTCCTGACAGGATGACTAGTTGCTCCAGTTAGCACTCGGAAGCGGAGGTCGATTAACTCTCCGACTCACTCGGCGCGACTGTTTGCACTGTTCTGGAGGCGTCATCGACCCCCGTTCCTCCACACGACAAACAGAAGTACGTTAGCTTCGTTAGCGGTTAGTGTCGGCTCACAGAACACTCTGTGAGGAGGAATGAAGTTTGGGTAAAAGTGGAAAGGAGGTTAAAAAAAAGGAGAAACAACACAACACGGCAAAACAAAAGGAGGAGAGATTGGCAGGGGCTGATCCTAATCCTCTCTTGGCCTGTGTTTAAATAACGTCTAAGCATCTTATCCTGCTCATTGATGTGATGGCGGACTCCAGCGCCGGGTTCATTCCCTTCTCAAGGCCTCGCATGTGTTTGTGTGAGTGAGTGAGCTCAGTTTCTAGACGCACATGTGTACAAGAGGTGTAAAGCTGCCTTCCAGTGTCCGTAGCTTCTGCGTTTACTGTCCATAAGTGAGCGTTCGGGGTGTGTTCTCGCTGTGTATACGTGCTCTCATTGATTAAACAGCCCCTTTAATCTGCCTCCTGCTCTCCCAGAGTCCCCTCCAATAAGCGTAACTACCTCCTGACCGCACAATAACTGTAACTGTGCGTTTTTTTAATACCGAGCGATGGTAAGTAAAAATAACCTGAGTCTAATATCTTCAGATTAAATACATCTTTTACAGTCTGGCTTTGTCCTGCTGCCTTTAAGCCGTCCTTACGTACACACACACACACACACACACACACACACACACACACACAACAGACTCATAATCACACCGGCATACTTAAAAATATTAAATGTAGCTTTAAGGATTTGCAAATTGCACTTTTAAATATTTGACCTGACCCGCGAATCTTTTTGGCACCCTGGAAAAATTACTCTGCTTGATGAGTACGTAGCAGCAGCAGCACCGACTGCTCCAAGCCCACTGTGAGCAGTCAAACCTGGAAGAAGAGCCGCTTCAGTAATGGCTCTCCGTTGGTCGGGCCAAAAGCAGCGCGCTAACGCTGCCAGAGCTGCTGATTTAATTACCATGTGGGCCAGGAGTTAGCCTCTTCCTTTACCATGTGCTGGGTTCATCCATCAGTGACCGCTTGTGATGGAAGGTTGTTGATATTTACATGATTTACACTTGAACTGAAAAAGCTTTACTTTATTCTACTTTACTCAAAGTATGTAATTAAATCAGTAAAAAGAAAAAGGGATGATGTAAGAAACAAATAAAAGATTATAGAAATGCGTAAACAGATGAAAGAGACGGTGGGGAAATCAGATGGTTTATGCTTTATCTGTTTGTTAATTATTTCTCTTGTTAATTTCCTTTTGTATTTAGATCCTTGTGTTAATAGTGTTCATCTGAGATTCGTGGCAATAAAAAAAAAGAAAGAAAAAAAAAACAGGATGGGAAGCGTGGAAGAAGTGCGATAAGTTGTGAGAAAAAGATCAAGAAAAGAGAGAGAAGGACGGTTAATTAGAGGCAGGTGGAGGAGAAGGAAACGAGAGGACGATGAGGGAGGACGATGAGGGAGGACGATGAGGGAGGACGATGAGGGAGGACGATGAGGGAGGACGATGAGGGAGGACGATGAGGGGGGACGATGAGGGAGGACTCTGGCAGCCGTCCAGTCGTCACGCTGAGTAAATGATTTGACTCTCTGATCAAATTGAGGGTTAAAGACTCGTGGCCACAGAGGAAAGCACAGCGTTGTTCCGTAATGACATCTGGACATCTCCGAGTCAGGGGCCTCTTGCACATGAAACCACACCGAATCCACGCACACACCTGCAGCAAAGCATGCTGGGCGATCCCGAGAGCGAGCGCCACCCCGCTGAGCGACCGGCAGCATCCTCCATTAACTCCATCACACGCAAACACGCAAATACAAGCACACGTCTGTCTCTGTGTATGTCGGAGATACACGAGCAGGAGATGGAGAAGAAAAGGAGGAAAAAATGGAGAAGAAGTGTGGAAAAGGAGGAGAGGAGGAAGCAGAGGAAGGAGAAAAAAGGAAATGAGGAAAGGAAACAAGGGAGATTAGAGGACACGAAAGGAAAGAGGAAAGGAAATAAGATCAAGAAGAGGCACAGAGGAGAAATGAACACAGAAGAAAGAAAGAAAGGATGCAAAATGATGGCAAACAAACATAAGTGCTGAGAGGAAAGCAAACAAGGTGGAAGGAGAAGAGGAACGAGGGAGTAAATGTGCACGAGGAAGAAGGGAACGGTGAAACAAAGAGGAGAAGCCGAGATGACGGCGTGCATCAAACGTCTCCTCTTTGTTTGTGCTCCATCTGTGTCGGCGCGAACAAAACGAGCATCAGCAGCTCAGTTAGTTAGTTAGTTAGTTAGCAGGGGAATCGGCGAGTACTTAGGCCCCAATTATCCACTAAATCTGCCTCTCTCTCTAAATGAGATTATTGCCACACACAGAAGCTGTGGCTCCCATTGGGTTCCATTAACTTTGATTACTCCTCATTATTTACTTACAGCTCTGCCACTGTTATTGCTTTCAGTCACACACACACACATGTACAGAGGGGGGGGGCGGCGATGTAAACAGAACCACACGTACACGGTTACATGCAAACACATGTAAAGACACTTAAGGAGGACATGCTTAATGAAGGCACCAAGTGTAAGTAATAAAGAGCAATATTACGTTTCTGAGACTGGAAAATATAAGTTATGAAAAAAGCAAACAAAACAAAGGCTGCAGACAGAGATGAGGAAGAAAAAGAGTTTATAAGATGTATGTATCAGTGGAGATGGAAGGAGAGATTTAAAACAAAAGAGCAAAGAAAATGACTGTTTACACAGAGAGAGACGAAGTGAGCCGTCAGACGCTGCCATGAACATTTCATTTCATTGCTCACATGCTGTTAATACAGTTTTAGGGGGAATAGCGTCAAACAGAGGAAGAGGGATGGAGCCAGAGAAAGCTAAAGGAGAATCTGAGAGAAGGGGATTGAAAGCAAAGAGGAGAAGCTCAAATTATTCCCAATACATGGAGGTAAAAAATAAAAAGCAAAGACAGAAAGCACCAGCGCTGCATTTGTAGCCACACAGGGATCTAGATCCAGGGCGAGTCGCACATCGCTTTGGTTCTGGCTGTGGATAGCGTTCCAGTTAAAGGGCCATATTCGCAAAATCCAGATTTTCATTGGTTTTGAATGACGTGTCTAGAGGCCCAATAAATATCAGAGAAGACCATTCCCTGGTTTGTTTGTTCTTTCCATAGGTTTGAAAGTGCATCTCTGAACGAGCCATTCAGGGCTGCAGCCTGTTGTGATGTCACAAAATAAGCCCCGCCCCCTGTCGGTCACTCACATCACAGAGTAGATGCACAGAGAGGTGTACCTGACATATCAGTTTGATTTAAACAGGAGTGTTATAGGTACGCTAGAGTTAATGATCTGTGCGCTGATGCTGGAGATGCTCATTCTGGACCAGTGTCAGACTCACATTAAGTCAGTAACGGTGGGTTTGATGTGGGATCTTTAACTTGGAGCAAGCAGCAAGTCCAGTGTGGTGGCGTTTCCCCTCTGATTCAGGAGGTCACGGCTCCTGTTTCCCATCAGCACCTGGACTCAAGTCAAACCTCAACCACACAGAATTAGAATAATCAGTCTAATCCTACATTTACTAAATGAGCTTCATCAGCACCATTTGAGGGAAGGTTTTGTCAAGACGAGGTGCTAAATGCAGCCGTGTCACTGTCGTTGTTGGTTTTGGAAGGCACTCGGAGATGCTGCTGGAACAAACTGGATCGCTGTGGAAAGCAGTCCAATCCTGTTTTTGTCATTACGTTTGGAGGGCGAGCTGGTAATAAAATGAGAAGCAGAACTGCATCGTATGCATCTCCATCTTAGGTCGGCTGCGATCGGATCAGATTACAGGTTAAACGTACTGTCCTGGATCCCTGTGGGACGCTGAATGGGATGGGAAATGGAGTGGAAGAGAACAGAAAATACACACTCTTTATTTTTTTATTATTTGCATTATTATCGTAATAAAAAGTCTGTCTCTAATGCCTAATGTTTCCCTGAATAAAATGTCTGATTTAATAAGGGTTTTTTACAACTTGTTTTGTACGAGGCGGATATTGAAGAGAAAATGCAAAACAGCGGAGCTGGCAGAGAGCGTCGGCGTCAGCCCCTCAGCTAGCATTTGGACCACTCGTGTTTTTAAGGAGACCCCTTCTCTCCACGAGAACCCCTCCCTCCCACGTCTACTGTAGAGAGGAACTAGTTTGTTTGGTGACTGGAGAGCTGTTCACCGGTGGTTCTGGGGGTTTGCCCAGCGCTCACGGCACACACACCGCTCTAATGTCACTGTGTGTGCTGAGCTGCCATACAGGCCAAACCACCAGGGTGTGTGTGTGTGTGTGTGTGTGTTTTGGCGCGGTGGGGTTGTGTGTGTGTGAAGCCTATTACCACATCGGCACCGAGGGATCGCAGCTGTTTCGCCTCCAAACTTTCTGATGGCGAAACGAGAGAAAACTATACCAAAAGCCAGAAGAGGGAAAAAAAAGAAGAAGAAAGAAAAAAAAAAAAATCAGGGGGAAAGAACTCAGCTCTAAGGCCTAATTTCACCGACATTGTCCCTCGCCTAATTGCAAAATCCCTCCGTCTCCCTTTCCCTCCCTTTCGTGCGGCTCTGCGGCGCTCCAAGGTAAAAAAGAAGTCGGGTTCTAATTTCATTTTGGTTTGTCTTAGGACAACTCTTAGATGTTTAATTCTATCCCAATTTCATGTAATCAGGCGAAAGACTTCCCTAGAGGGAGGGCATCGCGGGCCAGGGCCAGGCGTGTGCTATTTGCAAATGTAATTGGTTCACCTTTATTCTGCTCTCTCTGACGTTCGGGCTGTCTTTTCTCTCACTCATTTATCCCCCATTATCTTCGCATCCTTCTTTCTCTCTTTTTTTCCAGTTGCCCCACGATCTCCTGTTTCTTCCCATCTCCTTCCTCCCCTCCTCCCCCCCACCGTCCCTCCCCTCCAGGCGGAACCAGGGTGGTTGTTATTGTGATTTCATATTTTCTTCTCATTCCTGCCTCTGCAGCCTCTGGACATTGACTACAAAATCCATTATCATTTGTATATTTTAATTATGCAAATGAGGATAGCTCAGCTGGCCTGTTGGAGGCTGCAGGGGAGAAAGCAGGAACTCCATTGCGGGTGATTACAATTCATCCGCTCGTCTCGCTTTAATTGTAACAAGCTAATTACCTTGTTTCCATTTAGTTTGAACAATGCCAAAAAGAAAAGGGAACAGTGATAGCTTTGGCTAACTCACGTGGCAACGCTAGCTGACAGGCATGGAGGGGAGGAGGAGGAGGGGAGGAGGAGAGCGAAAGGAAAGGAAGAGAGGCAGGAACGAAGGAAGGATTAAAGACGGAGTGAAGCCGTTTATGAACTCACTGGTCTCATTGAACTGAATGACGGTTTTCCTCGTTCAGGGCTAGCGCTGGTCTGAACACAGTCCCTGTTGGCATGTGGGCCGCGTCGTCTGGGACCCGGAGTCGGTTTTACTGTTTTCATAGAAGACAAGACGAGCAGAGGGGTGTATGTGGACAGAACTGATGAGGTGTTTGGAAGAAAATCGTTTAAAGAAACAGTCGAACCCTCAGTTTGTTCCTCTGTGTTTTCTGAACCTGTAGTGCAGCAAACAGCCACGCAAGCAAACTACCAGACACTTCTAATGAACCTTAAGTCTGCATAAAAGAAACTCAGACTTTTCTGGACATGTGTAGTGTTGGAACATGATGCTGGACTGTTAAACTGTTCGTCAGGTTTTTTTGGACGGGCCACAAACCAAAGCTCGGTGACGTACTGTAACATATTTATATAAAACTGGACAGCGTTAGTGTCTGTGGTTCCTGCTCGATCTCAACTTGCTACGCCTACTAAAGCCGACAGTTTTCTAGCCAGCAAAGCCTTCATCCCTGCATGGCAGAAGAGCTCAGTGTCCTGATTTGAAATTCCTAAGATCTGATGAGTTGAGGAAGGGGTGGATTGATTTTGTTGAAGAGTTTTATTAAAGGAGAGCTGGAGACCAGCGCCCACCTCTGCAGTCACCATTTGTATCCTGAGTAGTTTCACAGGCTTTATAAAAGATGGATGTAGTCTCTGGGTCTAAAAGTGAAGAAATAATAATTTTGGTGCCCTTTAGAGTAAAACAGGCGATACAACAGGGGATGGTAGAGGTCGGAGCTACCTTCTGACTTAGATCCACTTTTTGCTCCTTGCACATTGGTTTCAAAAGACCGAGGTCACGACAGCCAAATACCAAACTCAAGGCTCTGAACTGGGTTTCCACAAACCTATCGGTGACGCCCTGGTCGCTGGTCTATGGGCTCACAGATCATCTGCTGTTTCTAGTGAACCATCTACATCCTAAACACCAGCATCGGCATTAAACGTCCACCGTCGGCTGTAAGACGGTCTGTGTGTTTAGTTTATTATAGGAGGCAACAGACCGCATATGTCTTTACACAATAAACCTGTTTGGTTCAGTTGAAATGAAGTCCGTCTGTAGAGTTTGTGTGTTAGATGTTAAATCTGTTAAATCATCACTTTCATTAATTTTACATACTTGGCCTATTTTTTTTTAATAATTTAACTTTTAACTAGTTTTCTGTTGCTTTACATTTACTTTAGTTTGGACATTAGTTTGGACATTTTGGTTACCAGGGAGCTTGCTGGTGTTTCTCTGACAGCAGATGAACCTCAGACCAGATGTTTGTGGAGATGTTTGACATTCAGCCATCGGAGGCCGTCCCTCTGATAAGCAACCAGTCTGTTGGCTTGTGACGTTTTATTTTGCTGTTTAGAGGCACAGTATGTAAAGAAGTGTGATAAATGACTGCCCCACTGGTTTATATTTAGTTTACATGTGTACCACAGCAGCTGTAAAGGCAGCTCATCTGACAGGAAGTTAATGCTAATTAAATGACATGAACCTAATGAGAATAAAACTTAAATATCTTACCTGGTTTACCTGCGTCAGACAGCGGTGGTGAAAACAACAACTCCCATGATCCCACACTCATTCATGACGTCATCAAACTACGTCTTTTGTTATTGCTTTAATTGAGAGAGAGCCAGAAACGACTTACTGCGTCCTTAAACCTGATCCTGTAAATCAGCAAATGTGCAGAATAAATCCCCAAAAACAAAATGCGTTCCCTTAAAAACTGGGGGATAAAAAGTTCTCGCTTCATGAAGAACAAAGGCTATCATCCTGGACTTCCGTGGGTTTTTTAATCCCTCTCCATGAGACCAAGTTTGTGTTTCTGCCAGAGGTGTTCAGTCTCATATTCACTCCGTTCAGAGGTTTCTCACTGAAATGAGTCCAGGGCTTCTGGGGATCAAGACCAGGCCTCAGCTGAACAAGATCTCATTATCTCTCCCTCACACAGACCCATGCACACACAAAGACATACGCACAGCGACATGTATTCACACATGCACACGCTGTCATGGCACAATGAGCAGCGTGTCACAGTGAGGGACCCTGAATGTATGTCAGCGCCGGCACCACGCCGAGGTACATCGCAGATTTAAAGGGATCATATATTTTGCTACAGGAGCTTAAAGGCCCCGTTTGTTCCTGCGCCGAGTCTCTGGCCTGTTTCTTAGTGCAGCTGCTCGTCCTCACCTTTGTGCACAAACACTGAAGTCCAAACTGTGCAGGTGAAAATGCTCGTTGATGAATTTTGCAAACACAAGTAAAGGAACCTGACGCAAAAACACAACTTTCCTTCAACAACAGACCAGCAGTCATCCCTCTCACATGCATGAACACATCCACACACACACGCTACACGACGCTTTAATTCATTCTCATAGACGTGCAGGAAGCCACACACACATTCACACACTCACCCTCTCTGCTGTGTCTACCAGGCAGATGGCAAACTCCTCTCACCAACTTCCACGTTCTCGTGCCCACCTACTTTGCGGTGCCATCAGGGAGAGACTTGAAAGGTATTTGAAACTGTCTTCCTTAATCATTTCCCGGATCCCGCAGGACGCTGTGTGACGTGACTGGAGGAAGGACGGCGAGGGGAGGGAGGGGAGGAGGAGCCGGGGGGAGAGAGAACGTGATGTCACCCGTCAGTCAAGTCTTCTCGTTAGGGTTAACGAGGAACGTCCGGTGACTCGGGTGGATGGAAGAACACACCATAGACATCAAACATTACCACAGGAGAGTTTTGGTACTAAAATTCTTTTTGGAGGAAAAATTAGAAATATACAACAAAAACATATTTTTAGCGCCAGACCTAAACTGGGTCATGGACCTCTTTCTACCATCACCCTCCTTCCCTCCTCATCTGTGACATAAGCAGAATTTTATTATGACTATCATTAGAAGAAAAGTTTAAAAAAATGTCTTTTATCTTCACGGACCTCCTCTTGATGTATCGTAATCAGAATGAGTTTTTATGACAGAACTTGTCTGGGGAACTTCTGTTGGGGGGCTGCAGGTGGATCAGTGGTTAGCACCATTGCCTCACAGCTAGAAGGTCGCCGGTTGGCGTCCCGGTGAGGACACCCGGGATCTTTCTGCGTGGAGTCTCCATGTTCTCCCCATGCAGCGTGGGTTCTCTCCGGGTTCTCCGGCTTCCTCCCACAGTCCAGAAACATGCTGAGGTTAATTGGTGATTGTAAATTGTCCGTAGGTGTGAATGTGAGTGTGCTTGGTTGTCTGTCTCTAAGTGTAGCCCTGTGATAGACTGGTTACCTGTCCAGGTGAACCTGCCTTCACCCTGAGTCAGCTGGGATAGACTCCAGCCCCCCGTGACCCCAGTGAGGATTAAGGTGTAGACATGATGGATGGATTGATGGAACTTCTGTTGGAGCCCTCCAACAAAAATGGCACCCAGGTGAAGGACCAAAACGGCTGCCTCACCTTTACCTTCAGCGTGTCAGCCGTGGTCATGAGCTCCGGGTAGTAACTGAAGGACTATGATCACTTACTGAGGGCCCAACTTTAGACGTAATCAGGGTGTGTGTGGTCTTTCTTCATGTGTTGAAAATCTGGGGCTTTTTCTGAACCCCTCCTTATTGTCAGAACCCTTTATCTCTGTCCTCACCAGAGCATGTTGGGATTGTGATTTCTTTATAGTGACAGGAAACATGTCTGTGATGCAGTTGTGTGTCTTTGTAATACCAACCAACCGTTAACCTCTCAGTGAAAGCATCCAGTGTTTTAACATACAGTGGAAAATACCTTATGTTCATGTCAAAGGTTTAAACATATGCAGCTGTAACACGTCAGCACATGAGCTGCACATATTTTAATCCTGCTGTACTCCTGAAACCTACAATATGTCACACAACAATAAGACCATAATGGAAACATCTGGGGCCAATAATTCCTCTTTTCTTTCTGCTTACATTTGGAGAGTTAACTTATATTTCTAAGCTGTGGGCACACATACTAATGGTACATTAATCCTTGTGGATATTTCTGGTACCGGTTGTCCCAATTATCCGTCATTTCACATGAAAATTTAAACACGGCAGACCCGAGCTGAACATCGTTTAAGATAAGGATGAAATGATTGGCAGGAAGTGTTCAGTCCCCAGAAGCTCAGTCACTTTAGCTGCAACATAAGGTGCCGATCGTTACGGAAAAAGACAATCTCTTATGGAGATTATTTACATCTGGGAAGATTAAGGAACACCTTTGACTCTGAACCTTTGCGTGGAAATCCAGCGCTGGCCCGACCTCTGACCTCTGATCCTGTTATAATTACTTCAACATGCAGATGTCACGCTATGAGTTAAAGCAGCTGTAAATACCAGAAACTCTGCAGAGATGGACGGATGACCATTTGATGTTCTTGGTAAATATGAAACGATCACAGATCAGCCGGTGGAGCAGCTCAGTGACTTGATGCCTATTTGACCTATATGGACCGTATTACTGTAGATCGCCATATGTCTCCATCTACTGCTGACCTCCTGGTGAAAGCTCATAACTCCACCACCGGCGCTTTCATACTTAGATGTTTTGAATGGAGACTTCAATTACACATGACAAGTGTTGAGCAGGTCTCAGGAGCTGAGGGTCGGTGTGGGGAGTTATTCTCACTCACTAATAAGCCGTCTTTACACAGCTGTGAGGTTTATAG
This sequence comes from Stegastes partitus, assembly GCF_000690725.1. Classification (NCBI taxonomy): domain Eukaryota; kingdom Metazoa; phylum Chordata; class Actinopteri; family Pomacentridae; genus Stegastes; species Stegastes partitus. Next base: position 96,305 of record NW_007577845.1, on the reverse strand, counting down.
ATGAAACCGTTCGTCCTGCTGCCATATGTCATCCCACTGCATGTGTCTGTGTGTCAGTGGTACAGTGCCGTGGATATTGCTTTAAAGCTGTAATCAATTACTAATTACACATTACTCACAGCAGTGGCCGCATGTAGAACAATATGATGGCGTACCTATTTCCTCTGCTAACAGGATTGGATTAGGTCACGAGCTGTTTGCTCAGTGTGGGCCTTCATGCAAAGACTAGAGTGTGTCTTTGTTTCTGAGTGTGTGTGTGTGTGTGTGTGTGTGTGTGTGTGTGTGTGTGTGTGTGTGTGTTTATAAATTGAGGGCAAAGCTTTGTTAGCAACAAACACATTTATTAATGAGGCTGTATTCCACACTCAGGTGTATTAATCAACTGAGAAATAATCAGGAAGGAAATCTTTGTCATTTAATTAATAAGGCTTTGATTAGCTGCAGCGAACGTCACCATCCAGAGACGTCACATTAACGAGGTTCAAGGTTTCAGAAGATGTTGTGTGATAAAGTTCTCTGTCAGTCTGCGTGTCCACACTGTGTGTGATGTACGGTACACAAACATGAAATAAAGCTCAGCTATTTCTGGAATATGTCTGGCCTTTGGCCAAGGATGAACTTTATGTTTCAAGCACATTTAGAGGCTTATAAAACTGTGACCTGCATCAGCTGGAGGGACGACAGCCGTGTGTAACTAATCCCACATCTCCGGAGTGGAGGATTCACAGGATTCAGTCCTTTTTTATTTATTTTTTTCACGGTTTGGCTGTTCGGCGCTGACGGGGTCTGTGCTGTAAATGGACTCCTCAGACGCAGTGAGTCCGATTTAAAAGTTGTCTTCAGATCGTCTGAAAATGATCAAACATCTTCAGACGTGTTAGTGACAGGCAGCTTCCAATAGAGGAAATTGACCTTAACGTGCCCCAAAGAAGAGCTGATGTAGTCGGATACCCAGAAGTCTGTGCATCGCTGTGACCATTAACCATCGACGCTTGAAGAAAGGATCGTTTTTAATGTGTTTCCTCGTTCATGTTCAGAAAAATGATCGTTCTTTGGAGAGCTTCTACTCAACAAGATCACATCTTTTCCCATAGTCGTGTATGAAAGATGAATGTAGCCTTAAGGTCCGAAAAGTGACGTCATCCTAAAATAAAAGTAACTGGAAAATGCATTCTTTCTAATGGCCAGCAGGGGGCGACTCCCTGGTTATATAGAAGTCTATGAGGAAATGACCCAACTTCCTCCTTCATTTATCACCACAGTCAACACTTTCCTGGTTAGTTAATGATCTCAATCTGTAGGTTTAAGCCTCCTTCAATACAGCATGACGTTCATTTCGTAAATGATGGTCGTATATCGCATAAAATATACAACAAAGCTCGGTATGCTGTAGGAGCAGGCCCACCCTGTGACTGACAAGCTGCTACCATAGAGACTTGATCAGCCTCCCTGATCCTCTAAAAGGCTCTTAAAGTGCACGTTTGTGTTTCAAAGACATCTCAGAGGTTTATTGTTCTTCCACTGTGGCTCAAATACAAAGAATGAGACTGAGCATAATCCTTGCACTTTGCTTTCTAATATTTAGCGCTGCGAGGTTACGTAGCCTTCTGGCTGTAAGCAGGAAGCAGGGACTTAGCATGCATCAGATGGACATTTCTTGAGCTTTAGCACTTTTGTTCTCTGGTTCTTCTCTGTTCCTGGTTGCTCCGGATGGATCATCTAAATCTGACTGTAAACCTCTTGTGAACTGAACTGTTGGGATCTTTAGGGGATCATACCAACATGTCTTACTTTCTAATAATAGACACATTTTGTTTAAAAGAACACGCTGAGCTCCTTTAATGCTTTAGTGTTTGCAGTAACAGGTATTTAAGGACTATTCTGTTGTCTTTTGGTTCCATTTCCAGCTGAAATCTGCCGGCGGAGGACGACCAAATGGCTGAGGAGGCCGGCAGACGGCGCATTTAAACATCTACTTTCTCTTAAATATCTGCTTTGTGGCCTCTGTTTTTCAAGTACTGCTTAGAGGTTTAGCAGCAGGTTTGGCTCAAAGAGAGAGCGAAGCAAAGAGAGATTTAAATCGTTCATTTAGAGATCAGACACTCAGAGAGGATCAACTTAAAGCTCCGTCTCAGTCTCACATTCACCTCCTGCACTGATGCTCGAGTGTGAACGATGTCTGGACGTAAGGACGTGAACACTTCAACATCACACCTGTTTGTTAGGACCGGACGTCTAGTTCCAAAACTATCGGCGCTGTAACAACTCAACAAGTCGTGTGTGTGTCAGCTCTAGTTATAGCGGGTCAGAGTTTGGCCGTGTACCCCAGAACCAACCCAACACCGGACATCCATCGTGGCACCATTAGGGCAGAGTATCATGGACACTACGTTTTGAATGTCTGTGTTTGCAGATCACTTCTTCTTCCACTTTCATTGTCTGCGATGCGCCGCGATGCCCTGGTCGTGATTAAAGTTGTGGGCCAATCAGAACGGCAGAAGGCCCGGGATTACCGCGGCAACATCTGGGGACCGTGCTAATGGGCCGCGTATGTTTTTAATGTTCAGATTCAGAAGTCGACATGTTGCTCTTAATTTCATCTGAGAGAGGAAGAGGGGGAGCAGCGGCGTGGCGAGGGGGAGGAGCTGGACGATAACGCTCTGCTTTAAAACAAGTAAATCAGGACTGAGTGCAGCTGTCATCATTAACCAAAGTACCGCTGATAACTAGAGACCCACCCAAACTGTGTGAACGTCCCTGAGCACTTAAGGAAACCCAAATAGCCCCATCTGTCAATTTTACACTCCATGATTCTTACTTAGCGCGCAGAGCCCCGGTAAGTGTAATATGCTGTGGGGATTTCATAAAAACCAAACACACACGCCAAAACATATTTATGCTTTAAGCTATGATTTTTAATCCACGTTTTAGACTGAAAGCCAGTGAAAGAAGAATATTTTAAGAGTCAGATGCAGGACAGCAGGGTGAGTTCGAGGCAACGGCGGCTCAAATGAACACGTAACACTTTTCCTCTCAGTCGTGTGTGTTGGATGAAAAGTTGTCGCTAACAGTCCACTCAAGTGTCACTGTGAGGATGGACGCTGCTGCTTTCAGTGTCCTCGTGTCACCGGTTCAGAGTCTGACAGTCGTTTACATTCAACACAGACACATGAGGATGTTTAATAGGAACTGTGCACATCACGGTACACATCAGTCTGACTGAATGAGATTCTTCACAACAGAGAAGAAATTGTTTTGTTTCATGTTTTTCTGGTAGTCATCAAGGTGAACAAACAGCACGGCTCTCATTAGGTGAGCAGTTGGATATAAAGACATAAACATGTGACTGATGTTGTTTTTTCCAGCTCGGTCTGGTTAAATGTTAACTTGTGCTGGTTTGGCAACAGGTGAACAGGTGTTTGCTGGATGTTCTCTGGTTAATAGTAGGTTAGTCCTGCATAGTCGGACCTGTTTCAGCGGCACTGTGTGAACGCTGGAGAACAGTCTGACTCACCCTGTCTGTATATTTTCAAACTCGATTGTTCTGGACTGTGCTCAGCCCAGGATGCAGTGATGGTGCCCCTGGACCACCAATGTTCAGGAAACTTGTTTTAATGGAACAGTCCCTGGAGATGGCATCCACATGGGCCCGTTAACTGGACTTAAGGCCAGTTTCTTAAGCAGACTTTGAAACCAGACAGCAGACACACACATGGTTTTGTGTCTCTGTTATGTGGACGGTCCCATTTTCTCATATCAAACATAGAAATACACATTGCTGCTGTGGATAGTTCTTAAAGACGGTGACTTTGCCCTTTTTACAGCGACTGGTCGTGGATCTGGCTACGACACCACGTCAGTGCCATTATTCTCCAACGTGTGCTGAGCACAGTGAGCAGACACGGTACCGGATTTCTGGAGAACTTCCTACTGGGTTTGCACACCGTTGATAGAAAATTAAAGCAGCAGCGACTGAAACAATAACTCCTTCAGTGATGAATTATAAAGAGTGAACAGCGACACATTCTGGGCCGCAAAAATAAAGAATACAGTTTGAAGCTACTGAAGATGAAGTTTAGATCCAAAGTATGTCTCTTCTGTAGGTGTGTTACAGCTGATACTGATCACAGGTCAGCTTTGTATCATGAAAGCTGAAACTAAAAACTGTTACTGAGAAAAAGTTTGAAGATTGTCATAAAAAAAAAAGGTTAATAAACTGAGATATCTTCTTCACTGCAGAATGTTTTTTTGCAGTCACTGGCTCCATATGTACCAATACATCCTGATTATTATTCTAACATGTAATCAAAACTCAAACAATAAGTCTGATAATGACGTAGGGATGATGTGTGAGCGGACTCAGTAGGTGTCCAGTGGCTGTTTATGATCTCCTCCGTTCATAACATCTGCCAGCAGGTTGTAAAAACCCTGAAGCTTACATCGACATGGAGAGAAATAATCCTTCAGAAACAGATGCTGGAAAAACATCTTGTTGCAGCTAATGTTGGAGCGCGTATTAAAAAGGCAGTGTGTGTGTGTGTGTGTGTGTGTGTGTGTGTGTGTGTGTGTGTGTGTAACACTGCGACTTGTTTGGATGTCATCATCAGAAACAACAAAAGGCTCACGTTTGTGCCGTCATTAGCGCCGTCAGATCACCGCTCACTAATCCCTCCGTTCACACTCTGCTGCAGTAGAAGGGTATTTAGGTATTTAGGAGTCAGTGGATCAGCAGGAAGTCAGCAAGAGATCAGCAAGAACAACAATAACAGAGAAAAAACACAAACAAACTGTTTTGAGTCCTCATGTGGAGGATCAGCACAGCAACAACAATACAGACGTGAAATCAGCCCA
>NW_007577845.1:82426-91069 GCF_000690725.1 Stegastes partitus | reverse complement strand
TTTTTTTTCCCAGCATGCACCAGCACTTTCAGAGCAAACTAATTAGAAAGTTACTAAAAGTAATCAGACTACTTGGCTTTGAGTAATTCATGCAGGACGTGTCGTTCCTTATCTGTCCAACCTGCTGTGTGTGTTTCCATCTCCAGCCGTGTGTGTGTGTGTTCGCCTCCTGCTCGTGTGTCTGAGTGTGTGATTCAACTTAAGCCACCTCACACACACACACACACACACACCTACACACACACACACACACACACACACTCTCTGTTGTCTCGCAGAGGGGAGGGCGGGGGGAGGAGAAAAAGGCAGCTAATATTTGTTGTTATTTAAACACCAGAGCAGATAGGCGACTGAACAATAATTATTTTCTGGAACAATAATTATTACCATTTAATTCTGTTGTTTACCATTTTGCCCGGTGGCCCCTCTTTAAAAGCCAGCCTCTATCTATAATGGCGAGCCCTTGAGCAGAACTACATTTAACACAAATATCAAATAATTAAAAATCAAATAATTGAAAATGAAAAGTGTGGCTTTTTTTTTTTTTTTTGTATCTGCAGATTAATTGCCAGGAAACATGGAGGCTGGTTCTTTCCAGAAGGCTGCTCTTGGTCTTGTTTGGTGTCAGATTTCATGTCGTGTTTTTTTAATTCATGTTTTATTCTGGGCTTGGAGTGATTCCTTGGTGTTGTTCAGACAGATGCATACCTCAGTGTCTTTCAGATTAACACAGAAGATTTTTCTGACTTTTGATTTAATTTGCTGAAATCTTGTGGAACTGGCTTTACTCAGCTGATGATATATTTACCAGCATCTCGTTTCTTTGTTAATTTTATCCAGTCAAACTCATCCAGTGCTGCTTCAGAAGGCCTTTAGATATAAATAAAGCAGACAAACTAACATGTTTATGTCTTCTTGGCTGCCCTGTTTAAGCTCTGCTCTTTTTTTTGGTAACACATAAACAATAAATGGAACCAGAGCTGCGTTTTAATCTCAGATCTCTGATGTGTGTTTGTAGCCGTGCACATGATCGCCCCTGTTCTGTATGTTTGAGGGGATTACAAGCCGGATCACAGGATTACACAATTAAAGCTGGTCTGGGCTGAGGGGGGCCTCGCTGATGTGACGAGAGCAGCAGAGGTGCACTCACACAACTAACCCAGCGCTAGCGCTCAGACTGGGGTTCCTCACACGGAGAAAAAAAAAGAGTGAATCCCATTAAGACTGTAGGTTTTTATCAGTGTGTTTGAACAAGCAAACAGTTATTCCTCTAGATGAACACCTGTATCTGCAGGCGCTGACACATGACTTTTATTTTCTGTTGTCTTTCACATTATTTATGTAAATTAACAGTTTATGCAGCTATCACATGTTCAGAATCCTGAAACGTTAAGCAGGAGCTCCAGATCAGGGATCAGTTCTCAGGGCTTCTTTCAGGAGCAACAGGTAGAACATGACTTTTAAACCTCTGACGTCGAGGATCTGCTGTTCTCTTTGCTTACGATGTGTCTCCTGGTGTCATGCTGAGATCTCAGGAGTGTGAGTCTGGCCGTGAATTTGCAAAGATCACGTGTGAGTGATGTAGATTTCAAACGAGTGCAGCTCAGCCCAGCATCACATCATCAGACCTGCCCGTCCTCCAGAAGACACCAAGTCAGCGCCACATTTTGGTTTGACGTGAAAGAAATCCGGTTTTGTTCGACAAACTGTGAGACAATCTGAGCGACAGAATCAGCGGCTGTGGGTCTGTGAAGAGCAGTCAGTGTGTAAAACACTTTTTAAACTAAATCTAGTGAAGGACTGTTCTACAAACCCCAGCCAGAACACTTTGTAGGTGTGATGTGTTGACCTGCGAGCTAGCTACGTTAGCATCATATGGAGGGGCCGGGGGTCAGATTAGTGGACGGCCTGAGCCACAGCCTCCAGATGCTGATCTGCTAAGAGCTGCTCATTTATGAGTGTTAATAAATGTGTAGACGAGGTAACATCTGACACTGACTCTGTGTCTTTGGCGTGATGTTGCGATGGTTGTTTTGTCCAGGACCGGTCTCAGGTTCAGCTCGACTGTCTGATACCAGAAACAAGTGTCCAAGAACTCCAGCGTTTTACTGGAGGATATGCTGGAAGCTTTTAGCATCTGTTGGTGTCAAAGTGCTGCAGCTACAGTCAGAAGAGGGTTGCACAGAACTGAGCTGCATGAGAGGCCCGTCGTGAACACGCCTTGGCTGTCCAACAGTAACATCCAGACCTTCAGGAGTGACGTGCTCTCAGAGGTAGAGCTGTTGGGTCACGGTGACAGTAGAGACGTTCAGTCCAAACCAAACACAGCAGAACCAGTGAGGGAACAGAATAGTTTGCAGTCGTTGAGTTAACTCTGAATTTTGCATCATGTCAGATGGTTCCTGTGGAGGCTAGACGATGGAGGGTCCTGGAGTGGCCCGGTCCAAAGAACAAGCCCAGATGATTCCACTGAACCTGAAGGAACTTTAACGTACTCTGACTTCTCCTTCAGTTCCAACCAGAAACTGCCCGTTGGACTGTCCAGGTTTCATCATCTGACATTTAGCTTTTTAACTAAGGACGGTGACAACACGCCACGCTAATGGCATGATGTCATGCTTTAACTAATTGTCACAGGGACGATTACAGACATCCTCTTTGGTGGACAAACACATGCTGATTGAGATCATAGCTGATGAGATCGATACAGCCTCCTCTCTCCTCCAGTTCTGAGGAAAAGCTCTGCTCCCTCCTCTTATTTACCCCCCTCCGTCCTTGCATCACTCTCTACGTTGCCTGGTGATTAAGCGATAGTTTAACCTCCAGTCCTCATTAATAATAGACGAATAGAAAAAGCATGGGTTGTTCCGCTTCCTGTCTGTGGCACTAATAGAGCCCTTAACGTTTGCATTAACGTGGCTCTTGTTTACTCAGGCAGACGGACAGACAAGTCAGTGGAAAGATGAGACGCAAATGCATCGTGTCTACGAGGCCAGAAGTTTGTGGACACCTGGATGTTACGCACATGTGCTGTATGGTGGATAACACAACACAGAACGCTGCTATAAGGGCCTCAGCTGCTCTTGGTTTTGGGATTTGACTGCAAGGATTTTCTGTCTGGCAACAGAAACATTAATGAGCTGAAGAGCGATGCTGAATGTTGTTAACGTGACCCGAAACTGTTGCTGCAAACTTTGAGCTACCATCATATGCATCGTGTAGCACTAAGCTCCTACTTGATCATGACTGTGTCCCAAATCAAAAACGCTTCAGAAGACAGTGCACACGGCGACCAGGAGGTCCGTATCCATACGTACTGATGCAAGCATGCTGCTGTCCACAACAGGTTGCAGGTTCAATCCCAGCAGCCCCCAGAACAAGTCCTGCCGATGTGTCCTCGGGCAACAAACTCAGCTGTTACCTGGAAGCTGCTGCACACGAGCTCCGGTAAAATGTAAGCGTACGCACACACACACCGCAAACGAAGCAATCATCACGTTAATCATGGCTTTTATTTTCAAATGTGCTCGTATGGGTTCGGAATTAAGCTCGAACACAAGGTTAATGACAACGAGCAGGTTTTTTGTTCAAAAACGAGCTTTCTCCTCCTCACACACACACACACACACACACACACACACACACACAGCGAGGAGATACTGAGTACAGGTCTTATGGGACAACATTTGTGGTAATTCATTCAGAATCCATTTTAACACATTGTGCAGGCCTAAGTGCCAATCTTCCTTTTTGGTGAGTTTCCATGATTTTATGTCCCATATAAAACGATGCCGTTTGCTCCACAATGGCCTATTTAAGTTACATTACCGCCGAATATTCCCCAGTAAAGAAAATTAAGCCGTGATACTGTGAGATCATCTCGGTTAGTTATCTTCTCCCCGCCGAGATGTGTCGCTTTGACACCCCGCGGAGAGCTGAATGATTCTCCTGGACCAGAGATAATAGTCTTCCAGTGTGTCGCCTGCCGAACGCGCCTCTCTCTCCTTCCCTCCGTCTCCTTCCTCCCTTTACGAAGCCGAGACAAAAAAGTTTAGCGTTGTATAATGCTGTTAGCCGTAATTAGGTGAGACGGCGTCGTGTGTAAGTTGCACGGTAACTTCTAAGAAGTTCATGTCACAGACGTGCTCATGAAGCAGACGAGCTGCACATCAGCAGCGGGAACAGAACCGGGTCTGAGGCTGGCATCAGATAAAACCTGAAATATACACGTCGGCTCAGGCTGAGCGTCCCAGAATCCCTGAAATACGAAACACATACGACACACTGATTACGTTCATCACCTCCACTGACTTGTTCCTGCTTCAGAAGCACCACACACTCTGTCCAGACACCAGCCTGAGCTACGTCCAGGAGACAGAACATCCACAGAACCATACCAGGGGTTTTAGCTCATTAACTTCAGATTGTACGTGTGTGTACGTGACTGCAGACGGTCTTCTACAGCAGAGCTTTTAATAGATTAGATTGCACTTTATTCTGCACCACAAATGGGGAAACTCACTTGTTGCAGCAGTTTGGATACAGAGCACAAAGATAAAGAGCCCAGAAAGGTCGAGGACGGAAAGAGAAGAAATAAACTATAAACAGGAAGAGGTGAGAAACGCAATGCAATACAGCTACACACAGTGCAAAACAGGGCAGAACAATGATAAGATATAAACACTACATCTGGGAAGAAAATGGCTTAAAACTAGTGAAATCATCTGTCCATGCTGTAAGTAGATTTTACTTGATAAGAAATCTGGAAACAAGATTTTTAATGCTCAATTTAAAATTGTACTGTAAAATCAGGGACTAAAAATGAGTAAATAACTTTTAAAACAAACCAAATTATCCATTGTGTCTAAAAATAAAATTTTAAATCTTGGCAAGTTCCAGATTATTTGCAGTACACATTATATATATATATACACACACACACACACACACACACACACACACACACACACACACACACTATAGGTCCGTTTAATGGATACAATGAACTTAAAAAATATAAAAGATAAATAAAATAGAATAAAACATGGTACAATATAATAATTACTGCACATATACATGGACGGCTTCCATTATGATGCTGCAATAATCTAACTGAGCTGAAAACAAACCAAAATACAGAAAACAGATTTTATACGTCACCTCATTATAAAGTGAATATCTGTAATATTTCCCTCTGCGGTGCGTCTATCAGAGAAATGTGGATCCTGGTTCCACAAATCTGTCCGACACACTCAGGAAAGTTTTGCATCCTGCCTGTATGCACACACACACCTACACACACACACACACACACACACACACACTCACTCAGCGTCCCCCTCCCCTCTGACCTTGCAGCCTCTCTGCTGCCTGTACAGCTCGCCGTAGCGCCCAGCAGTCTGCCTGCACCGCCGAGCTAATTGGCTTCAGCTCAGTGTTCACTGCTAACGTCTCATTACTCATTCCACTTAAAATAACTTGCACAAGTTTGCTTGTGTTCAGGGGTCATTAAAAGTCAAGCAAGCCTTTAATTATGGACCCGGATCGTAGAGTAAATAAATCTGCAGCTCTGAATGTACGGTGTCCTCACTCGGTCCGTCACAAAATCACTCGTGAGATACGACCACAGTGATCCCGTAGTAGACGCTACAGACATCAGAGCTGATCGTTGGGGAGAAAACGCATTGATGGGATGTTAAAGTGTGATATTAAAGAAGGTCACTGTGAGGATGGAGTCCCACAAACACACTCTAACTGTGACTCAGAGCAGGAGGAGAGTCACAGTGATCACAATGATCATCCTGAATGTTCATCCTGACCTCTGATCCATCTGTTCAGGCCTCATGGCTGCACACTGAACTGTTACTACAGGGGCATTTAAATGCATGTATGTCAACACGCTCTGCTGTCATTTACTGAACTGCTCCATTTGCACAGACGGAGCAGATCTCCTGTCTCAGAGGAAGACGAGCCGGTTTTATTATAGGGGCTCAAACTTTTCCAATTACTTAAATTAAGCAACTTTTTCCTTTTTTCAAATTCCAAATTTGGGAGCAGACATTTCTCTGTGCTGAAACTTGGCGAGTGCGTCTGACAGACATCTCTGGAGTAAAGGATTTGGAGCAGGTGAAACCTACAGTGTTGTTGACCTACTCTCATTGTCACCTGCAGGCAATCTGAGCGTAGTGGAGCCACCGGTACAGACTCAGGACGGATTTATTTCTCTCTGGCTGCTAGTGTTTCTGTAGCATAATGTAAAGACGCACTCAGCCACATGGTGCTGTTCTGGAGAAAAAAGAGCTTTTTATTATTGTGTCAGGACAGATTTTTACTTTATTTAATTTACGGGGTCTTGGTTGGTGTCATTATGCAATAGTTGGGGGAATGCACACACACACACACACACACACACAGAAATTATTTTTAAAAAATCAAAATCAGATCAACTGTCTGGATTTTTAATTCACTGGAGGAATTTAAAAAAAAAAACAGTTCCTGCTCCATCTCTGGCCTCCATTCACACGCAGCTCGCTTTGATTACACTTCAAATTACTACCACAAGAAAAAAAAAAAAAACTCCTGCTTTTTATTCTTGAATTTAAACAACACAAACAGATGAATAGGACCACGGGGCATATTCACTCCTATAAGGCTTTAATGTCTAATAGTGCGTTTATGCTGATAATAATAATAAAAACTCTGCTCATCGCATCACCTGCCTTTTGCAGAAATTATCTGAATAATTCAGCGGCACAATGTGCCAGATCTTCGATGAAATATGGGGATCTTTAGTGGTCGGTCTGTTCTGCTAATTGGTACAAGCGCCCGAGGCCAGCTCCCGTCTAACAAACCGAGGACAGCAGCGCTCAGCGCGGGAACGCTGCAAGAATAGAAGCACGACAAATAAAGGCTGAATTAGATCAGATGGCCCTGCCCACCTCACTGCTGCTGCTGCTGGGGACATTTAAAAAGAAAAGAAAAAAAAACACCCAAGTTCACCCCAAAAACTGCATCATACAAAATAAATAGAATAAATAAAATAAAATAAAGAAGCAGATTTTAGTCGACGGCCCATTGCTTTAAATAGCTGTTGGGACAGAGTCTGATGATGCAGCCTAATAGTCTGTGACATGGCACGACTAATACTGTAAATAGACCAATCATGTGTCGGCATTCTTTTATTCTAATAATGTATTGATGCTGCCATGAAGCAGGAGAGAGTAATGAGCCGCATGTGGAGCAGCACAGCCCCCCTCCGAACCCAGGAGAGGTTCTGTCATCACCGGGATGGACGGATCTGGGAGAGAGAAAAAAACCCAGCAGCATTCATTTAATTATTGTTTTTGTTTTTTCTAATTTATTTAAGATGCGTGTTAATTGTAATGCACCGCAGATCTTAAACAGGAGACGCGCAGCATTAAGTCAGGATTAACCTGGAGTCCACATCTGCCTTTAAATCCACAGGACATCCATATCAGCGGTACCGAACCGGCTGCATTTATTCACTTATTTTTAAATTAAAAAAAATAAAAATATGGGAACAATTTTGGGACAAAAGGCCTGAAACACACACTGGAATAATAAAGACAGCGCGCCTCATACATAGTTTGAAATATGTGGAAATGACTTCATAATAAAATCAGATCGATGCTGGTGATCCAGACCTGATCCGTTCTGAGGACAGCAGTCCAGAACCAGCCACCCGGACCACGTCTCACCTCCTGACAGATGTGATGTTAAACGTCTGCAGCTCTTCATTCATTCATTCTGTTTGGGATTGTGTCTCTCCTCTTTCCTCCTGCTTTGACCCTCTGAGGTCACACAAGCAATTCTTTTTTTAAACGCATGATTAATTTCTCAGTAGGGCGACCGGCTAATGCATTATGAAAAAAAAAAAAAAGAAAACCCGAAGTGAACCGTATTCCAGCGGGGCTAATAGCGCTATTGTGTTCCAATGAGGCTTTCTGCTGCTGCACATGGTTTAGTCATGCTCTGCTTTGGTAACATGTCACAGACAGCTCTCCCAGGGACACGAAGCTGTGTGTCCAAAATAAATAATAAATAAAATAAAATAAAAAACCGGTTTTATTTGTGTCATTAAAATATCACAAACCGTCCTGTGGTTGGTGCAGCCTGGAAACCTGCACATTTTAATCTTTTTATATTCTCATAAATACACAAACGTATCGATAAATAGCTCTGGTTGCCAACGAGGTTTCAACATGTGTAAAAATACAGAATAGAGAAAAACTACAGACACTGACCTGCTCAAGAACAGGTTTAAAAAATATAAAAAGAAAAAAATCAACTTTTTAAAATAATGACAAAAAAAATTAAAGCTGCTCTGCCAGTTTTGTTTGTTTGTTTTGTTTTGTTGTGTTTGTTTGTTTTGTTGTTTTGTTTGCATGACATTATTTGTTGTCATCTCGCTATTGTGACGTCACGCGCTTCAGCGGCTGCGGCGGCCCGTGCGCGGCTCGTGCTCGTCCCCCCCGCCGTGTCGTTCCCGTGGCGTCCGTCCGCGAGACAAAAGCGCGCGCGGTGACAAGCTAAATTGGTTCGAAAAGGAGCAGATGGGGCTCGCGCTCTCTCTCTCCTGACTGTGTGTATTTGTGTGTGTGTGTGTGTGTGTGTGTGTGTGTG
>NW_007577845.1:37237-82283 GCF_000690725.1 Stegastes partitus | reverse complement strand
AATGATGAATGAATGAGAGCTGATGTTCTCTATCAGGCTGGATGAAGCTCAGACACATAAACAGGATCCAGAACTCAGAGATCTTCTGAACCAGTTGGATCAGAGCCTTCAGTGTTTTATGACTTTACCTGAAAGTCACTATATGTAGAAAATGAGTGGCTGACATGGAGGTACACGTCCATGTGTAGAAGTCATTTAGACAAAAATAAATCAACAGCGAGGAAACTCTTTATTTACACACACACAGTAGATGTACATCCTCTTTACTGTGTCTTGGTTTTCATCTTTGTTTCTTGTGCATTTCTTGTCTTGCTGTAAGTTCCCCATAGTGAGCCATCAGTTGATCTGAACTCACCTGAGACGTCCCACCTGCTCTGTGCCCAGGATCAGGATTTATCTCACCTTTAATCTGAGTGCACACGAGCCTTTAATACGCCTTAAATGTACAAAATGCTTCCAGCAAATTTATTCCAACTTTCATAAACCTTCTACAAGTATTCAGTTTTTTAAATAAATCAATAATGAATCTAATGGGAGACCCTGCAGTGGTTAATCCTGCACATGAGGAATCCCTGAGGACCACCGTGGAGGTTCACAGTTTGTATCTGAACTGATGCAGAGTTTCCCTCCATCTGTCCGTCCAGGACACCAGGACACCAGGACACCAGGACACCAGGACACACAAGACTTCTGCTCTGAGAACAACTTTGTTATGAACCTCCTTTAATTAACAAGGACAGGCAGTGTTTGGAGCTGCACCGCCCCACGAGTCCCACGAAGAGTTAAATGAGATCCTTCAGCTGGTATCTGGGTTATGGACGTCCCTATTTAGGTCTTCACCTTCATATCAGTAATTTGCCTGCATATTTTTAGTGGAAGCAGTAATTCAGTAGCAGCAGCATCCCTGGTTTAGGAGCTGGAGGAGGAAGAGGTGTGGAGAGGAATTCCTGGGCCGCCTCAGAGGACACTGACCAGAACCCCTCACTGGTACCACACCAACATGTGAGGCCTGCTCAGGTGAGAGGGCTCTGGGTGGAGCCTCCATCACGGCCTGGGAACAAGCTGCACATGAAGAGTCCTGGTTCCAGAAGCCTTCTTCTGTCTGTCTGTCTGTCTGTCTGCTGCCTTCCTCCTCTCCTCCTGTCTTCCAGCCTCCGGTCAGCCTGATGTTTCTGCTCCTCTCTGTCGGTGTTTAAGAGCCACATCTCCAGCCAGCCTCCTCTTCTGCTGCCAGCAGTCACTTTGAACATCAGTTTGCTGGTAATTAATTTGCAACTCAGGGTGCATGTGCAGCGGAGCAGCAGACACCGTCCTGATGGCTCGTGCTGTAGTTATGACTGGGCGTGGAGCTGCACGTGGAGCTGCGGGTGGAGGGGGGTGGAGGGGGGTGGAAACGCCAAATTAATTCGATGTTAATATTCATCAGGTCACCGATACGGAGGCGCGTGAGCTAAGAAGTGGTCCTGAATGTTGTGTTTGTCTCAGTTCGGTTCTGCTGACTGACACCAAGTTCACTGGTGTGGCTGCGCGGCGCGTGAAGGAGAGAGGAGGGATGGGAGTGCGCGTGGAGTTGTGCGCGCGCACGTGTGTGTCCTGGATGGTGGGCTGAGCTCGTGCTGCACGCCAATCAAGCTGGAGGCAGGTGAGAGAGAGAGAGAGTGGAGGGGTGAGAGACACAGGGGGTGGACGGGGGAGAGAGAGAGAGACGGATTAGGACGGCGCGTGGAGTCTCTGAAAAGGGAATAAAGCCGGCGCGAGCACCGCAGTTTACTCACACCTCGCGAGCGGACTCACTCCACAGCTGGAGAGGCGCGAGAAGCCGGTACCGAGTCCACGTGTTCCCGGATACCGTGTCGGTGTGTTTTCTTTTTTCTTTTTTCGTTTTTAAAAATGAGTTTTTCGAAGCTGCGCAGGATGAACCGCTTCCTGTCGTGACGGGATCTTCCTGGTTTGTTTTGTTTTGTTGGGATTATTCCCAGAAGTCAGAGGTAAGACCTGCTCCACTTCCATCAGCCCAAATTCATCCCAGAGGTCTGTCAGCTTCTGGAAATGATTTAAAGAAACGCTTGTGTCACTTTCCTACACGCTGCCGTAAAATAACATCATCGTTCTGATTATTGTTCTTTAATTATTATCTCAACAAACCGCCTTTAATATTGTTCATGTCCGTTAACGTGCAGCTGAACTGTCGCCGGTTTAAGGCCTGCAGCAGAAAAACAAGCTGGAATTCTACTTTAATATAATAATGTGATCTGAAGTCTCTGAACATGATGTCAGTGTTCGTTCTGTTGTCATTAATCTGCAGCCTGTAATTAGTTGATTCTAAACGACCGCTTTTGGTTTTACTCGTTGTGCTCTTTGCTGCTTCTAATTCCGCTGCTTTATTTTTTATCTTATTTTTTATTCTAGTGAATAAAATGTTCAAATAAGTGCTCACTTATCAGCATTTTATTTGTTCAATTATTTCTTGAAATAGTTCAAACAAACTGAAAACAATATCTCCTCCTATATTATTATTTTTTTGGTTATTAAAACATTTTTGAAAAAGGTTCATGTTCATCTGCTCTGAGTGAAATAATTCAAGGAGTGTGTGTAATTGAAATCTGAATTTTAGGAGTTGTTCAGTTTGCAGGTAATATTCCCTCTGAGCTGATTTATATTATAAAGATTTTTAAAAAAAAAAAAAAAAAGGTGCTTTGTTTATAAATTTAAAAACATGATTGAAATAAAACAGCAGGAACATTTTCTGTCTCACAGCAAATTAAAATTCATATTCATTTACTGTGACACTCTTCATTCATTTTGTGCAAATCATGCTTTAAAAAAAACATACAAATATATACAAGTATATATTAAAATAAATATAATAAAACAGAAATATTTTTAAGATGAAAGATGACACAGAAAGTGTTTCCACCTCAGAGCTCCACAGCCAGCATGAAATGAAAGTGAAATGTTCTTTTAATAAAATTCTAATGTGATTGTTGGCAAATAATAAAAATAATAATAATAACAATAATAATAGTAATAATAATAAAAAGCCAGTAAGCTGCTTCAGAACCTGCCTGCACGCTGTGGCTGTTAGTCAAGAATTAATGTTTTAGGTTCCACATTTTTTGATATATCACAACACAAAATTAAAAATAAAACAACCTGAGCCTTTGTGTTTGTTGGTAATGTTTGATATTATTATATATTATATATACTATATTTGACTGCTGCCGGTGTGGAGGAGTGTGTTTCTGATCCTCTGTCATCTTGGCCATGTTCTGCTGAAAACACACACAGGATAGATTTATGAACAGACTTCAGGTAAAACACAGCAATTAAAAGCCTTATTAAATATATTTGTTTAAATGTTTAGAAGCTACATAAAGATCTGAAAAATACCATCATTTTATATTTCTTTAAAGGGTCAACCAAACACTAATAAAATAATAATCCAGTGTCCTAATTCAGTTTTCGTTTTTTCTTTGGCTCCAATAATTTAGTGCGAGTCGCTCAGATGGCAGCAGTCTAGTTTTTTATATTTTGTAGTGATGATGATTTATTTAAATTTTCTTAAATCCTTAAAAAAAAGACAGACTGTAAATAGGAAAACAGATTTATTTAATTTAAAGTGATCGATACTCTCCTCTTTCTTCTGTTATTCTTTTAAATACATTTCACACATTATCACGTTATTATCTGGAGCATTTTTGCAACAGAATTTATGTATATTATGAGTTATTATTCAGGTATTTCAAATTATATCCAATAAATATTTATATAAAAGGGAGTATTCAAACTAGGTATAAGGTTTTTCTTTTTTTATTAGACGCTGAGTATTTTTTAGACAGGAGCTGTTTTTGCCTTTGACATGTTTCGACTGAGGTGACTGTTGACAGCAGACAAAATGATCACGAGTATTAAAACTCTTTTTATGGTGACTTCTTCAACATTTGTGGATCTTTCTCTCTCTCCGTCCCAACAGGTCGCCGTACAGCCGCTTTCTATCAAAGCATGGACAAGACCCATCTTTCCAGCACTAATGACATCATCATGACGAGCTCCTCAGGCTCTTACCAGCAGGAGCCCCTGACTCCACCCAGGCCCGCCCATCTGCACTCTTCATCCTCCTCCATGTCCTCACCCTCTCCTTCCTCCTCCTCCTCACCCCTCAAACCCAACCAGGTCGGCCAGGTCATCCTGTACGGCGTTCCCATCGTTTCGCTCGTCATCGACAACAACGAGAGACTTTGCTTGGCGCAGATCTCCAACACCCTCCTCAAGAACTACAGCTACAATGAGATCCATAACCGCCGCGTGGCGCTGGGCATCACCTGCGTCCAGTGCACCCCGGTGCAGCTGGAGATCCTCCGCCGGGCCGGCGCCATGCCCATCTCGTCGCGGCGCTGCGGCATGATCACCAAGCGCGAAGCCGAGCGCCTGTGCAAGTCCTTCCTGGGAGAGAACTCGCCGCCGAAACTGCCCGACAACTTCGCCTTCGACGTCACACACGAGTGCGCCTGGGGTTGCCGTGGTAACTTCATTCCAGCGCGCTACAACAGCTCCAGGGCCAAATGCATCAAGTGCTCCTTCTGCAACATGTACTTCTCCCCAAACAAGTTCATCTTCCACTCCCACCGCACGCCGGACGCCAAGTACACCCAGCCCGACGCCGCCAACTTCAACTCCTGGCGACGACACCTCAAGCTCTCCGACAAACATCCACCCGACGAGCTCGTCTACGCGTGGGAAGACGTCAAAGCTATGTTCAATGGAGGCAGCCGAAAGAGAGCGCTGCCCTCCTCGGCCCAGTGCTCCTCCATGGGCTCCATGAAGAGCCTCCAAGGCTCGGTGGTGCCTCACATGATGGGACCGGACCTGGGCGCTCAGAAAAGATCCCGCTTCGAAGATGACGACGACCTGGATGGAGACAGTCTGTCTCCCCGTAAGACGCCACGTAGCTACCCTGTCATCCCCGTCCCCAGCAAAGGCTTCGGCATGCTGCAGAAGTTCCCTCCCACCTCCCTCTTTCCGTCCCCGTACCCCTTCCCAGCATTCGGCCTGTGCCAGCAGAAAAAAGAGGACAGTGACGTAGCAGCCGGCCAGAAAGGAGCAGGGCTGTCTGGTCTTCTATGGCCTGGCCGCAAAGACACTTTCTATCCTCCTTTCTGCATGTTCTGGCCGCCGAGAGCAGCAGGAGGCATCCCCGTCCCGACCTACCTCCAGCCTCAGCCCAGCAGCCTCTCCTCCCTGGCAGACAACCCCTCCCTGCGCCAGGCCTTTCTGGACCTGTCGGACCCCAGCGAATCTGGAGCTGTGAGCGGCAACGGAAATGGTGTCAGTGCAACTATTGCCCCCAACAGCGGGACCACCACACAGAGATCTGGGCTTTTTGACCCAGAGTGCACAACAATTACCCCCGACCTTCGCCCTGTGACATCAGAGGGCTGGCTCAAGCTGCTGGACGCCCCGACCCTCCAGACGAGGAAGCCCAGCTACGGTTCTGCCTTCCGCCCCGTCATCAAAGACGCAGAGAGCATCGCCAAGCTCCACAGCAACGGCGGAGGAGTGGCTGGGGCAGCAGAGGAGGACTTTGGGGTGGTGGTCACCGGGTCGGACCGACACCAGCGGCTGTCGCCCACCAGCAGCTGTAGCTATGGCAGCGAGAGCGGAGGCGACGGAGAAGCGGAAGGAGCAGAGAGCGAGGAGGAGGGGGAGGTGGATGTGGAGTCATCGAAGCAGGAAGACGAGGAGGAGGAGGGCAGCTTCACGAGCAGGCCGCCACAGACTCAAACCAACCTGTACCTCCCTGCGCTGAGCGACGGCGCCGGAGAGGAGAGAGGGAAGGACAGAGGGAGTGGCGCCATGTATCCCAGCGCCTCCCCTCGGTCCTCCTCAGATCCCATCCACCAGGACTCCCCCAGCCTGCCTGCCTCCCCTCCTGCCAGCCTGCCTCTCTCCGGCTCCACCCCTCCTCACCGAGAGGACACAGCTTACAAAAACGTAAATATCCCCACAGGCCACTTTAGCTAATTATTATTTAAATGGTGCTGCAGTCAGGCGGCGGTGCGATCTGCATAAGCAGATTGATAGGCCGCTTTCTCCCTGTAGAAATTGAAACAGTCACCCCACTCTGATCCCGGCTAATAGGCCCAGGCGTGGATTGTTTAATGGCCACGATGTGTTTGTTCTCCCTCCGTCACCCCAGCCTGTTAGGGCAGCTCTAATCTTTAACCTGTCGACTCCCACATTAAGCGGGCCTCCGAGAGGAGGAGGGAGCGACTGAGCAGAGTTATGAGGAGCGTTTTAAACTAGTTAAATTATCCACCGAGCAGCATTCTGCACATATATCCCACTGATATCAGACACAGAGGGAAGGAGGCATAAAGCCACACCGTCCAGTTTAAATCATGATGGAGAAATGCTGCCATTGGTTGATTAAAACCAGGGAGAGGATAAAGGAAGAGTTAAATTCTATATAATAATAATAACAATAATAATAATATCCTGAAAATGAGACCTTATAGCAGGTATTTGGAAAAAAACCCAAACAACCCATAATGCTGTTAAACAGTCAGAACCCACTGCTGCTCTGTACCATGTGTAGCATGTCAATGAAATGCTCATCGACTTTATGTGACTTCCAGGTTCATAAAAACAGAGACGAAGGACTCCCTGCATATGCAACCAAAGACAGTTCCAGCATTCCTGGTGAGCACAGACTTCTTCTTCTTCTTCTTCTTCTTCAGTTCGTTAGTTTAAAAGTCCACATGGTGGGACATCATCAGCTTTGTGCACGTCACTCTTCTGATGAAATAGTAGTTAGATTACTTCATCAGCTGTCCAGAGAAGAGTTTTTCATTCATATACGAACCCTCAGAAACGTTTTATTTTCTCTACCGTGTGCATGAAGCTACGTCTGTCCTCCTGCACTTGTTTTACGATGTCTTGGTTTCATCAAATGTTTGAACATTTTTTTTACACTCTTCCATCAGACAGCATCACACCATCTGTCTGACCAAACGGTCCCGATCCCAGTCCGCTGTGTCGTAGCATCTTTGTTCTGTTTATTGTCTGAGTGGTTTTATAGAGTCTCTGTGAGCCTCATCTTGCTGTGACGTTTCATTTGCTCCTCTCATCTCCCACTCTGACCCTTTTGCCGGAGAAAATGTCTTCTGTGTGTTTTGTACGAGTGTACACACACACATACACTCGTACACATGACGCACAAACACACAAAGGAGACGCGCAGCATGCGTACACTTAGTTATCTCCATGTGTCCGGATAACCAGCTCAGCCAATGGGCCTTACTGGATCTCTCTTCCTGTCTGTGTCCCTCGTCTTCTCCCTCCAGATGAAAACAAAGAGCAGAATAGTTTCTTTGTGCCGGAGAGCGAGACGTCGGCGCCGGACTACTGGAGGGAGAGCTCAGGTACAAACACTCACTTACGTCTTTCACAAGTGGTTGCAGAGCAGCCGCAGCCAGACGGAGGAAATGGATCGCAAAGAGAAAAGCAAAATGTGAAACTGCCAAATTAGGTTGTTGTGACGGTGATATTTTCATGGCATGGTAGATTTAATGTCTGCATTTTGAATGTCACGTCTGAGGTCATTAACGGACTCCAGATTAAACCACCATGGAATATCTGAATTTAGAAAAAAAAACAAACATAAAAAATCTTAAACTACGACTTTAAAAGGATTACATTTGGTAAATGGCGTTCAGAAGCAGTGAGAGGACGCTGCTCAGGCTTCAGCTTCATCTCCTCTCAGACGGTGAGTTCAGGGATTCATATAAATACACAGAGAGATGAAGCAGCAGTGGAAAGCTGCTGCTGCCGCCGCCTCTCTGCCACGCCGGCTCTCTTTAGCGGCGCTGTCGCCGGGGCTGTTGCTCTTAGGGGGGCCGTTATAGTTCAACAAGAAAACATCAGCTCAGAGATAAGCAGCCGCGCTGGCAATCTCCATCCCAGACCCATATCGCCGCAGACATAATTGCCTTTTTTTTCCTTTCTCAGCGCAAAAAACCTTTCCCGTTTGAAAAAGATCACAGCTTATTGCCTTTTTATATCTGTCAGGAAGACATTAAAAGTGCTTT
This sequence comes from Stegastes partitus, assembly GCF_000690725.1. Taxonomy (NCBI): domain Eukaryota; kingdom Metazoa; phylum Chordata; class Actinopteri; family Pomacentridae; genus Stegastes; species Stegastes partitus. The sequence goes on along the minus strand of NW_007577845.1, from coordinate 74,196 downwards.
ATGACATCTGTGCCAACATTTATATCTCCCCCCCATTCCCTGATCCCCTGCACACACACACACACCGTAATGATCCCTGCGCATAATGTATAATGTATTTCGAAAAATTACACGAAACAAATTAAATGAGACCACCTTTCCCCTGATTGCCAAACGTCTCCCTGGGCGGTGGGAAGCTCTACGTGATTAGAAGGCCTGATTCCTCTGAGTCCCACCACCCCCCCTCCACTGTCTTTAAACTCTCCTTCTGTTTCTAGGGAGAAAAAATAATCTAATTTTCCATTTATGTAATGCAAACCGCCTTGGCTTTGACTATTCACGGTTAATTGACTGTCAAACGAGGTTGTTATCCTCGGGCACTGTCTGCAAATTTGCTTGTCAAATGAGACAGAGAGAGGAGAGGAAAGGAGAGGAGGAGAGAGAGGAGGAGAGAGAGGAGAGCTCTCTGTGCTCTAAATGAGAGAGAAGCCCAGCGAGGCTTCAGGAGGCAGCACATGAGGCGGCTGGAGGAGAATATACACGTCGAGCTGCTGGATCGCTTCATTTAAGGCGTTCGATGCCTCATTGTCACAACTCACACGTCAGTACAAACACATGCACGACAGTACAGACGCTGTGGATCTGGAGACGGCACGCGATGGAGACGATAAAGTTTAAAAGCAACAAGTAGATTTAATGTCCAGCGTAGCAGAGCTTTAAAATGAAACCCCGTCTGACTATAAGGCTGCTGCTGGCTGTCCTCACCTCAGGCTGCTGCTGGTGTTCACATTAATTCAATTGCCAAAAAATAACATTACAACGCAGCATTTGTCAGCGTTTCTGCTGTTTTGTTCAGAAAAATTGGTGGAATTGTCATCTAGACTCTCAGTTTTCAGCCTCCCTCCTTCACATTAGTGTTAAAACCAGCAGACTGATTTATGCTAATGTGTGTGATTTGATCTGACAGCAGGAGGAGGCTGAAGGCAGCAGCACAGATTACAGGCTTACACTGACCCCCAGAGGCCAGAGGGAGAATCACACCCACAGGAGGCTGAGCGAGGAGCAGAGTTTATGTTGTTAAAGCAGAACACCTGAAACACAGAGAAGAGATCATGTGATATGTGTGTGATAAACATGAACATGTTGGTTTTGTGATAATATTAAAAGTACTTTTAGTGCCAGACGTCATGTACAGAAGTGTTCAGACACTAAACATGTATGTGGTGTATGAGACAACACAAACCATCAGATCAGTTTAATTCACTGAATTTGGCTTCATTCAACAACAGAGTGTTTCCTAAAGTGTTCATTAGATTTAATGAACACTTGCTGTCTCTGAGGTCACTGATGGTTCTGCCGGATCACGCTCTCTTTGTTTTAAACCGGTTGATCCTGTTTGGAGTGTTTTGTGTCCTGAGCTACGTCTGCTCATTCACATTGATCTGCGAAGCCACGTTTAGTTCTGCTGCTCACAGCCGGGTGATGCTGCTCCGTCCGGGTCGGCCTTTAGCCACCACTCAGTCGTTTTTAACTTTACTCGCTTTTCCACTTCTGCAGCTGCTTTTATTGAAACACTTTAACGTTCAGGTGGAGGATTAAAAATTAACACGTTCCAAGTTTGACAATCAGAAAAAGTGTGTTTGTGCAAAACGTCTTTTTTTGTTTTAATGTTTTATGAAATATGAAAGTCTGCTGAGAGTTTAACTGTGTTCCTTTGTGTGTGGACGGAGTCTCTAATGAAGTGTGTGTTGATGTTTTCAGGCGATCAGAGCCAAGGCGCTGCCTCTCCTGTGCCGCTAAAGAAGGACGTGGAGAACATGGAGAAAGGTGAAGACTGTTTATCTGAGTAGCACCAGCTGTAGGTGGACGGGTCCAGTCCTCATAGATCCATAATGCTGAATCAGAAGCAGGGAATGTTTTACTAATTGTTCCCTGTTTTCTCTTTTTTTAAATATATATATCTAATAATGTCTCTTTTCTTCTCCTCCGTGGTGTCCTCCTGCAGAGGAGCTTCAGAAGGTTCTGCTGGAGCAGATCGACTTCAGGAGGAGGCTGGAGCAGGAGTTTCACGCTCTGAAGGGCACCTCGCCGTTTCCTGTCTTCCGTAAGTCATTTTTTCTTTTTTTTTCTCCCCCCCTCACCCCACTTTCCTTTTTTTCTGAAGGACAACTTCTCCTTCTCTGTCTTTAACACCTTTCCTTTATGTCCTCTCTCGACTCTCTGCCTTTCTCCTCCTCTGTTTCCTCTAAACCTCCATAACTGTACTCCATCACTCACTCAGACGATATCACTGCTCCAGCTAATCAGAGATATTTACGCTAATTTCAGATAATTTTCAAGATCAGATGAAACGAGAGCTCGCCTACAGAGAGGAGATGGTCCAGCAGTTACAGATGGTAAGACTAATGGCACGGTGCGATGGAAAAGATGCTTTTAAATGACAAATAAAACCTCCCATTACAGATAGACGAGTTTAAAAAAGCCTCCCTGATTGCTTTAAACAAGCGTCTTTGTAATGATTTTGAGAAAGAATATAATTAGGAGTAATTATGAAGCACTTCTCATTAAAATATAGGTGCACAGTTTGAACAGGAAGCTCAGAAATCAAACACAGACGAGGGAATGTGACAATAATTACTCCATTACGGCTCCGACTACAGCAGATCGGAGACATAATTAGGAAATTCTAAACCTCGGGTTGAAATGAAAACAGAAATTAAATGGTGAGTAAACAGAACCGTCGACTGGACTCTGGTGCTGTTGCTTATTTGTCCATCAAAAGGAAAGATCCAATCATCTAGTTTGTCTTTCATGGGTGACAAGTTCCTCCGCAGCCGTCTGAGTGTTTCCGTCGACATCAATCAGCGGAGCAGCTGGCCGACAGCCTGACAGACGCTGTTTGTCTTCGCTTTCTGACACATGCAACAGCCGAACACGCTTGTATGCACACGAGGCACGCGCACAACAAAACACACACCACAACACACACCACAACACACACCAAAACACACAGCACAACACACACCAAAACACACACCAAAACACACAGCAGAGCGCGCTGCATCCGTGTAAACACGGCGGCACGAGAGCGAGCAGGCGCTGGAGCTCATTTGTAAGTCTGTACGTGCACGCCGACGTGCACAAATTGACGAATGTGTCTCGAGCCGGCAGATGGATCCGTCTGAGGGTAACGACACATTAATTTCACACAGACATTCAAATGAATTACAACAAAATGTGTAATTTGCGCTGCCGTGTGGTAGAATTTAAAAACTTTCTGCGTCTCGCCTGAAGTTTCTACAGCAAAGGAAATTTAGTTTTTTTAATTGTTTAATTCAAAATAAAGGAAAGTGTGTGTTAGAGAAAAACAATGGATTTACTGTCACATAAAATATATATTTATTTATATTAAATGCAAAGTCAGGTGCTGCTGAAGTTTGGCTGTGACCAGCTTAGTTTGGTCTTTTCAGGACTGATCTCGTCTCTTTTTGTGTCTTTCAGATTCCGTACGCAAACATCATCAGGAAAGAGAAAATCAGCTCCCACCTCAACAAGTAGCTGAAAGGTAACCGTGCTTCAGTTTATTAAAACACGAACACACAGTATAAACCCTTTTTCTGTGAGGTTGGCTTAATAACGGCACAACTGTGAACTTAAATTACTTTTTCCTGTTTCACTTCCTTCATAATGAATTATGTCGGCGTTCCAAACTTCGCCCATCAGAGAGTTAAAGCCGGTTAAATTTAGCATCACTGTGGCTTTGACAGGCTGATCCTCAACAGCAGAGTCTCCTGAGCCGCCGTCACAGACTGCAAGCTTTAAAAAAAAGCATCAGTCTTTGTGATAAAGAAAAAAAAAGCGACCCAGAACGTGGACCTAATGTTGGGTTTATTTCTGTTTTCCTCACAGGCGGAGTCAACAGGAGGCTGCTGGAGGCTGCTGGGAAGTTTGTGAATGTCCTTTTGTTTTGTTTTTTTCAAGAAAAGACATGAAAACAGACAGAAATACAGGAGACACGCACCGAACGGGACACGACACTCACGTATACACTCACATTTCCTGGGACGGCGGTTGCTCAGCTGCTTCCTGGCCTCTGTCTCCGCCCGGCACTCTGCTGACAGCTCACTGCTTTGGGGCAGCACACTGGTTCAAGCTTCTGTTTCCTTTCCTCTGGTTCAAGTTTCTCTCCCAAACTGACCGAACCGAACACAGCTGACGTTTCTGCTCTGTCGCCACCGGGTGTGTCGACAGTCAGAGTCCGACCAGGACCAAAGCGACCTCGGCCTTCACTGCCCTTTGTGAACTTTTCAGGGCCGCCGGGAAGACGTGAGTGAATCTGTAGAGATGAAAAGAGACTGTTGGCCCGACTGTACATACAGACTTTGGATGAGAACAGACTTCAAGCTAAAATCATCATTACTGTCGTTGCACCGAAACCCTAAAGAGAAAATAACACATTTTATTTATTGCCAACTTTTAACCCCAAACAGATTCTCCTCATCGGCTGAGATGCTTCCCTGTAAACACAAATCACCACCAGGTATTAATTAGATCCAAGCTCGGCCTGTCCATACGTAGCATGACTGTGGAAAGGAAAAATGATAAAACCTAAAGGAACAGAGAATAGTATTAAAACAGGGGACACATCACAAGCTGTACGCTGGTAGTTTGTGCCTGTAGCTGCACCATCTGGGAGGGATTCATGTACAAACGTTGGACGTCTTGTATTCGCTGCTGCATTGTCATTTTACAGCCTCACACCTGGTTACACATGTTTTACCCCAAAATAACTTCCTGTGTTCATGACATCAAACAGAGCAGCTAGAGTTTAAATCAGTCAAAGTCACACCGACAGTGTTTTTTACTCCCAGATTTTCCAGCTCGTAGCAGCGTTCTTTCTGCCTTGAGCTGCTGGTCGACGGTGAAAATGACAGACCAGTTGTTTGCTTTCTCTCCAGAACAGTGGTCGCGGCAGAAGTCTGTCGCTGTTGTATATCTGTATGTAAATGATTCCACCTGACTGACGAGAACATCCGGCTCACAGTCAGCCCCTATGTGTTTGTTTGTTTATTTATTTGAAGCCCTCAGACCCTGATTGTGAAAATACTATTTATTATAATCTTAAATGAAAAAGAGAGAAACGCTGATGATGCTGGCGGTGGAGTCAAGTGTATGTTTAAAAAGATTAAAAAAAGAAAAGAAGACAACTCACCACCTTGTTTATAGGATGAATGGATGAAGCTGTCATCGACCGGAAAAACGTTATCATGATAAACTGTTAATGAAGATGTATTTCAAAATGTTCTTGTAGTTTCTCTACTATTTATGTGTAAATTAAAAGTCTATACAAAAAAAAAAAAAGAGCCGTTTCATGTTTGTGTCGCTGGAATATTTTTAACTTTAGATCATTTAAAGCTCCTAAAACCAAAGTTTTCAGATCTTGTAATTTCTTAAAAGGCGTTAAAACAAATGTGTGCATTTTAATTGACTAAACTTGTTTATATTCAGCTTTGAGTCACAACTCATCAGTACTGAGGTTATTCGTTCTCCGTTTGTTACAGCGATGAAGCAGAAGTGACAGAATCCAGTCGGCTCACGGTGTGGAGCTCACTGAACAAAATACTGTTATGATGTTAGTCAGAGGGATTCGTGTAATACAGACTATTGTAGGGTCTTAAGATTAACTTTTAAAATTAGAAAATTACAAACATCATTTTAAACACAGCTTCCCTCTTAAACTGCATTTTTATTTCTATTTCACTTCAATTTTAAAAAGAAAATGTTTTCAGCCTCATACTGAGGGGTGCTGTAATAATAGTAACAGAAGTATTTATACTGTAGGGTGTTAAATATCATATAAATATTTGTGGGGTTTTAATCCTTAATATTTAAAATACTTTAGGTAAATTAACACCAGGAATCCTCGGCAAGGTTTTACCTCAACTTTCACTTATTCTTCTACAGTCTTGTTTGTCTGCTGGGAAACACATCTGTGCTGCCTGAATAACGGTGACTTCACTTAATGTTCCTAAATAAGAATATATTAAGAAAATTTATTTTTATGTCTGTGTTGGAAGCAGTTTGGTTCAACTCCTCAAAATATGAAAATGATGGAAACATCGTACATTTAATTAGATGTGGTCAAAACGGCATTATTTTGTGGCTATGGCTTTGTTAGTTAATATTAACTAAAAGGAGGGATATGTATATATTCAGAAACCTGTAATTTTCTCTTTTTATAATCTGTTCCTGTTTTTTGTCCTTTTTTTTCTCGGAATTTTTTAATTTTTTTTAATAAAACGTAAGTCGAATAAATTCCTGCATAATTGCATTCTGCTGTAACATATTTAAATTAAAGCTCTTTTGTTTTAGTTAATCAGACCATAGATATATATAACAAAGGCCTTTATTATATATATCTATGAATCAGACTGACTAACGGGAGATAACGGCCATCAGGCCTGTCGCACGACCTCCGCGGCCGGTTTACGGCAGCTGCATCTCTGGGAGTGGCAGCGACGAAGAAGAAGCAGCAGCAGCAGCAGGAGGAGGAGAAGAAGAAGAAGAAGAAGAAGAAGAAGAAGTTGCCAGCATGGCGTTTACTCTCTACTCCCTCATCCAGACCGCTATTCTGTGCACTAATGCAGTCGCTGTGCTGCATGAAGAGCGGTTCCTCAGCAAGAGTGAGTTCCGACTTATTTTATACATCATTTATATTATTGAAGTGATTTTGATGCTAACAGCAGCTAGCTAGGCTTTGGACACTGTTAGCTGGACAACAGTGGACAGACTGAGATCTGTCAGCAGTAAACTGAGCTTTGGAGGTGAAGTAGATGTGAGGTGTGGAAATCAGATGGATGTTCAACCTTAAACTGATGTTTTATATAAATATATATATATACGTACCAACACTGTATATATGCTGCTATGCTTATTATACCTGCTCCTGTCCTCTGTGTCTTTTTCCTTTTCCTCCATTTTATTTCCTTCCTGTGTTTTTCTGACCACCTCTCTTGTCTTCTGTGTTTCCAGTCGGCTGGGGGGTCGACCAGGGAGTTGGAGGTTTCGGGGACGATCCAGGAGTCAAAGCTCAGGTCCTCAACCTGATCCGCTCAGTCCGGACCGTCATGAGAGGTTGGAGCATCCTTATTTAAAGAAAACTGATTAAATCCACTAAACGTCACACGATGTTTAACTCTGTCTCCATGCAGATCAGACACAGAAGCTGTTTCCTAATGAAACACTCTTTAAATCAGAACCGTGGTACCAGTGTTTGATCCCTTGTGCTTCACACAGAATGGAAGTGTTTTGAATCCTGTCCTGATATTTCCAGATGGAGGATTTTCTGACCAAAGCCACTGATGTTAACTTCCTGTTTGTCCTGTTTTTGTCCTACCAGTGCCTTTAATAATACTGAATTCTGCCTGCATCGTGCTGCTGCTGCTGTTCGGTTGACGGTCGGCGCATCGAGGACTGAACACGTGACCACATGATCTCATTCTGAACGGTTTGTCATTTAGAGACTTCTGCCATCGTTGGTATGGACTTCCTGTCACCGGCGCCAAAAGGACAAAACTCATTAACTCACTTGAAGGTTTGACGCCACTCGGCCACAGGACGACTACATCCAGAACTTTGGTTTTGCACAGAGAGTGTTTGTTCTCACTTCTATCGTGTTGTTGTGGACACACTGAGACGTTTGATGATTGAATGATTTGTGTTTTGTAAAAAGTTCAGCAGTGGAGAGTTGACGGAGGACTCACAGGTCATGTTTGGAGATTTTAAACAATGCGGGTGCAAAAATTATAAGAAGCTTTAATCCTGTGAGTGTAACAGATTTAAACTTGTGTAACATGTCGATGGACACAGAGGGGGATGATATTAGTTCATCAAGTTAAAGTAAAGGTTTTATTATTTCCAGTGGGCCTGCAGGGCTTTTAGGGCGTCATGCTGGATTAGTATCCTCATGAACTTTGTGACAATGAGCAATTCACAAAAAACTAAAATGAACAACCTCCTTATTGATGAGTAAAATGCTCTGTGACGTATCCTCTGTGCCAATTACATTAAATGTACATTTTAAGCATTATTACCAAACCGATGTTCTTTGTACTGTTTACACGTTAACACCTCTCAGCCGTCGAGGTGGTTTGTTGTCTGAAATAAACGTCTTATTCAGTTTCATGAAGTTCTTATCGTCTTTCTTTGGCAGCAGAGGAGCAGAAAAACTGAAATGTGGATCAGAGCTGCAGCTGTTCTCCATTTAAATTAGCCTCTAAATGTCCTCTGACTGGGGAGCAAATAACAAAGATAGATGTTGATCATCATGTCTGTGGAGGAGGACGCTGCATCTCTGACTTGCAGGTGGATCAGCACCAGTAGAACCAGTAGAACCAGTAGAACCAGCCGAATGTGGCACCTCAGAGTCTGCTGATTAGAGGGTTCACACATTATTTACACCGTTCATACCTGTATTCATACCTGTATTCATACCGTGGCTTTCTTAACCTGAAAAACATTAGAAGACATTGTTTTGTTTCTCGTCTGAACTCTGAGGTTTCATCGACCAGAAGTCTCTCTCTCATCTCCAGCTGTAGTAGAAAGTCGCAGCTTCTTCCTGTTTTATTGAACGACATCACTTCAGTCCTGGTTTTAAATTCATTTTAAGACTTTGCTTTAAACACTGAGCTGCACGGTGGATCAGTGGATGGAACCGTCGCCTCATAGCTAGAAGATCCTGGTCCCGGTGAGGACACCCGGGATCTTCCTGCGTGGAGTCTCCATGTTCTCCCCGTGCAGCGTGGGTTCTCTCCGGGTTCTCTGGCTTCCTCCCACAGTCCAGAAACATGCTGAGGTTAATTGGTGATTGTAAATTGTCCGTAGGTGTGAATGTGGTTGGTTGTCTGTGTGTAGAGAGTGTCCTGTGCCTTAACCCTGAGTCAGCATCTTTTAATTGCTTTTTTAAGTTTTTATGGCTTTAATTTTATTGTTTCCTATTTTTGCATCATCTGGCTCTGTCCGGCCTTCCTGTCTGCCTTCATCCTGCGTTTGCTTTTCCTGTGTTCTGTTCTCTCTACTTCTAGCCACGGTTGTGCTGTTTTCATGTGCAGGATTTTTATTTATTTTTTTATTGCAGTAAGAAATAAACTCACTGTGAGTGAAGGAGCTCCCAGAACCAGCCTGGAGAATGAAGTCAAGTGCAGTCAAAACACAGCTGTTCTTACTCCTTAGGATTCTTGGGGCTAACTCCTCCTTTGCTTGACCAGATGACGAGTCATTACTTCTGCTCGTACACGACGCTGTGGTTTCTTCTCGCTGTGTAAATATTGACGTATTTCTCTCCGCTTCATGTTTGTCCATCCACCCCGCTTCACTAATAATCCCCATATGTCGTGAATTATCACCATTTCCTCTCCCGCTAAGCTGCACGACCACGTTTATTAACATTAGTTTTGACCCTAAATATGTGGGAGGTGGTGTGAGAGGGGAAAGGAGATCTGCTGGAATTAGAAGCATATGTTTACCAGGCAGCTTTGCACAGTAAAGCCACTTTGATATGTGATTAGTCAGAGTTTATCTGGGGATCCGCAGGAAAATCTGTCAGCGATCACAGGCGACTGTACACGAGCACGTATCTGCACTTCACAGGTCATGTGGGGTGTTTGGGTCTCTGGTTCGTCTCTGTGGGACTTACTGTCCTCATCACTGCTGAGTTTTTTGGTATGTCTTTAAAAAAAAAAGTTTCCTATTTTAAAAATCAGAAATCAGCTTCAATTGTCATGAAATGTCCTTTTATAATAACACAGCAGCTGTAAAACCAAATATAATTTACAAAGAAAATAGAAAAAAACAAGTCAGAAAAGTTGTTCACAAGAACAATAGAGATAAATGAAAACTTATAGTTGGTAAAGTTTAAAAACCTTAAACATTCCATTGATGGTTTTTACCCTAATTTACATACCGGATGCATAAACAGAAAGAAAATTTGAATAGTCTGATTGTGCAAGAGGTTTTAAAGGAGTGAAAAACAGCATTAAAACCAGAAACAAAACATTAAAGTTATATTTCACGAGGAAGGGATTTAAAACGTGGCACCAGTTGCATGTTTCATCCGGACAAAGGAATTTACAGCCTCAGATTAGTTCCTGACCGTCTTGTTTTTCCACAATTATCATCTGAGCAACAAAATATTTGTGCAAAAAAACAAAATGAAGGCCTAAAAAACAGCAGTTATTCACTATGAGGAGGTAAAAGAGGATTTGATCAGCGCTGTCTGGCGTCGTGCAGAGAAGGTTTTTATCGTTTTTAATACCACCCGCCATGTTAAATCTATCCTAATGCGATACATCTGTTGGTTGTTAGTGTGATGGAATACATATGTTTTTTTTTATTATTCTAATGAGTGATTAAGAGGTTAAGGATAACCCTCTTATCTGATTATGGCCGATAAATTGGAAAAACATAATAACAATCTATTAAAAAGAGAGCCAGTGATATTGAAAAGAGAGGGAGAGATATTAAAAGATGTTTTTTCCTCTCATAACAGAACATAACGTGTAATACTTCATACATAATCGAGACATTGATGAAAACAATGTGGACGCGTTTGCTCTGGTTGAGCTGTAGGGGGCAGCACCGAGCACCGAGACAACACAACCCGCTTTAGACCGACGAAGAAGAAAACGTCACCAGGAGGCAGGAAGTAGAGCTGCTGCAGCTAAAGGTTAGCCGAGCGCTTTCTTGGTTTTCTGAGCTTCTGCGGGGTTTTCAGCTAATGTGCTGTTTGTAAAATGAAAACAGCGACATGTGCTAACAGCGGAGAAGTCGCTTTTTGCGCAAAAGTTTAAAATTAGGCCTCGTAAAGTGAATGTTAGGGTTCATGTGTGAGACCAGCTGCAGGAGACTGTAGATAACACAGTGTTGGAGCAGCATAAGGTAGCATGGGGATGTCATGTTCAGCGACTGGAAAGTTAATTATTATTACTGTTTATTTTTTAAAGCATTTTACCTGAATAGAACTTCGTCCAGTCTGCGTGTTCTTACAGGACACCATGGAGTCACATAAAGCAGCAGCACAGGGCAGGAAGTAGATCAACAGTGAAACTACTTCAAACATCTTCTAGATCATCACAACACAATTCATTAACTGCTGACTAAAAATGGATAAGCATGTATTAGAATGTGCCAAAGAAAGTCAGAGAACAGTCAGAGTAAATACTAACTGATCAGTAGTAATAATAATAATAATAATAGTAGTAGTAGTAAACTTTGTTTGTTGAGCTCTTTTCAAAATAAACGTTACAAAGTGCTTTTCAGTAAAAAATAAATTAAACATTAAAATCCAATAAGCACACAGAATAACTGATAAAAGTAGGAAGCACACAAATAAATCAGGAAGCTATAAAACATATAATTTTAAACTTGAATAAAATCAGGAAAAGCTCTCCGCTAAAAATGTGTTTTATGAACTGGCAAAAATAAATCTGACTAATAATTAAACTAATAAACTCCTGAAGCATGAGGAGCAGGTGTTGGAGAACGAAGCTCGTTGACTCTCAGCTCTGATTTCTCTTTAACACCCCGACCACACCCACCTACAGCATGAGCTTATTGTCAGCTCGTCTCTGATGGTTCAGTTTCCTGTCATCAGCTGAGATAAATACAGATAACGGATGAGTGACCCACAGACTGTGTGCGTGCTCTGTTAGGTGGGCACTAAGAGCATTAATTGTACCCTCACATTGATAACTACATGACAGAAATCCAAGCATGTCTAAATAATAGCGGATCACAGGAACCAGCAGAACACGATCCCCAAATCTGTGTTCCAGGCACAAACCCACACATGAAACCGCTCAGTAATCCGTTTGAACAACGCCGTAATCTGATCAATTCTGCCGCTACCGATGTGAATTATGATTATGAACGTATTATCTCTGAAATAATATATTATTATGAACGAATAAGCTGTTTTAAAACTGCGTAAAGCTCCACTTACAGCAGACCTCGGTCATGTTTAGCTTTTTGGAAAAACATAATCAGAGTCCGAGCAGCTCTTCTCTAATATGTGATCTAACATGTTGAAGATGTCGCCTGTTGACAAGCAAATGGAAGGAACAGTTAGAATTAGAGCTGTTTTCTGGGAATATGTGATTTATTAACATTTAACAGATTGATTATCGATTGTGTAATTCCTTTTTTAACAGAGGCGTCTGTGTCATCCTGTCGGCTTCTCACTGCCTCCACAAGCGACGGAACGTTTCTGAAATTCAGGTCACAGTTAGAGCTGCAACAATTAGCTGATTAATTAATTAGCTGATTGACAGAAAGTTAATTTTGCTCCAGTGAGTCGTTGACATCATTTTGCCAGAACTCTGCTTCCTGCTGCTGTAAATCTGAATACGTTTAAACTGTGGACGGGCGATCATTTCATCGTGTCCTTCTGGCTTCCAGGATGTTGTGATAGTGATTTGTTTTCTACAGTTTTTTAGACCAGCTGAATAATAGAGAAAAGATTGATCAACATTTCAATTTCCCCATGTTCTCCTCTGCAGGCCTCCAGCATGGCAGGCAGACGGGCCCTGAAGGCTGTGCTCATCGACCTGAGTGGAACTCTACATATAGAGGACACGGCGGTACCTGGAGCCCAGGAAGCCCTCAGCAGGTAGGAAACAGGAACAGCCAAACACACTGAGGGATGAGAGCCTTGATGGTGCAGCATGGATGAAAACTGGCAGGACTCGGTATCAGCGGTCGTTGGCAAAAGTCTTCTTACTGAATCCTTCTTTGTTGTTGTGGTAGATTCTAAAGGTGCTTTGAGCTGCAGGATGCTTTGATGTTTGTGCACCACCAGGTTGCGTCAGGCGTCTGTAGCTGTGAAGTTTGTGACCAACACCACCAAGGAGAGCAGGAGGAACTTACTGGAGCGACTGCAGCGCCTCAACTTCGACCTGCAGGTGAAACAGTCAAACAGCTTCTGTCTGTCTTTTGTTCCTGCAAATGCTTTAACTTTAATGTCAAAGACTGCAGATGAACTTCACTACAGCGAGCAGGAGCTTCACTGGGCTCCTCGGTGCTCTGTGGTGTAGAAAAAGGCACTTCAGGGATCAAAATGTACTTCATGTGATGCACTGACTGGATCAACACATGAAGCGGTTCCTCTGCTGCCTCTCGACCCCTTGTTGTTGAAAACCGACTCTGCTCTGCAGGAGAAGGAGATCTTCACCTCTCTGAGTGCAGCGAGGAGCCTGTTGGAGCAGAAGCAGCACCGACCGCTGCTGCTGGTGGAGGACGGCGCGCTGGAAGACTTCACTGGTGTGTGAGACGGAGAGAGAAGCAGAGCTGATGTTATAGAGCAGCTCTCCTGTAAACCTGTAGCTGAGTAGACATCGTGTCAGACATAAGCCGACCCGTCCCCTCCAGACTTCTGCTTGGTACAGCTTGTCTCTTGCTCTGCAGGTATCGACACGTCAGAGCCGAACGCCGTCGTGGTCGGACTCGCTCCTGATCACTTCAACTACCAAACACTCAACACAGCTTTCAGGTGGTAAACTCATTCCTGGCAGCTTCTTCAGAGCATTTAGTCTGTGATAGATTCTGGTTGTTGATGGTTTGATGGTTGTTGTGTCTTATTTCTTCAGAACTTAGTGAGAACCAAGTGAGACCTCATAACAAACTCATGATGAGCAGCAGACGTTGCAGGATTGCTGATAGAACTCGTTTGTCTTCCTTATCTTCCCTCTTTGTTTCCGTATTGTTCTGATGCGTATTTCTCTCTAGGATGATTCTGGACGGAGCTCCTCTCATCGCCATCCATAAGGCTCGCTACTACAAGCGTAAGGACGGCTTGGCCCTCGGTCCCGGGCCCTTTGTGACAGGCCTGGAGTACGCCACCGACCGTAAAGCTACCGTAGTGGGAAAACCTGAAGAGACGTTTTTTGCTCAGGTTAGAGTTTTTGTCACCATGATGTGCTTCTGTTTTCAGTCTTACTGTGAAGTCCACATGATGGTTTTATGAACAGGTTTAGTCTTGGTTTAGTGTGTTTTGGAGCTAATTTAATCCTGTAAATAAAGACTGGTGGTTGTTCTCTTCAACAGGCTCTGTCTGATCTGGGATGTAGCCCCAGTGAGGCCGTCATGATCGGAGATGTAAGTCTGTTTTCAGTGTGGCTGTCAACCATGAGACCAACATCAAACTGATGTCTGTGGTGTTTTTTAGAAACTTCTCACAGCTTTGACTGATTGTAAAACTATCAGCCTCTAGAATCGTTTCTGTTCTTCCCTCTCGAAACAAATCACGAGAGTACGGTTCAGTAGAAATCTTTTCTTCAGCAGCTTGTGAACACGAGTCTATGAACTCTGTACATTTGACTTAAGGTTTGGTTTGTGTCTCTACAGGATGCCAGGGATGATGTAGGCGGGGCTCAGAGTGCAGGGATGCTGGGTATTCTGGTTCGAACTGGTGAGTTGAAGAAACAGTCCTTCACCAGCTTCACGTCACCTTCATCTCTTCTCATCAGACCACACGTTGGTCTCCATCCTTACTCACCACCAACCCTTCATCTGACTCCCTGTTTTCATCATAACTCACTTTTCTGATGAGTATTCCTGCTTTCGTGTTTGATGACGTTCTGTCGTCTCTTCTGTCACGTTTCAGGTAAATACAGAGACGGAGATGAAGGTAAAATCGACCCACCTCCACACCTCACATGTGACAGTTTCCCAGATGCTGTTGAACACATCCTGCAGAACCTGCTGTGAGCTCCACATAAGGACAAACCACCAGAGTCTCATTAGCTCATAGAATATTTCATTTAAAGACAAGTTGTGTTTTAACAACAGAGAGAATGACGTTACTAAATGACTGCGCCGTCCAGACGTTTTGAATGAGAGGAAATAATTCTGCTGTCGTAGATTCACCGACTCCCAGATTCACGGAGATAACTTTGTGCAAGGGATCAATCTGCTCAGAATAAACAGTATTTAATGTGCTAGTCGTCTGTGTTTCCACCATAACAAGATCTTTGTTATATTAGGGTGCACAAAATTATACATAAATAAAAGAAATGATGGCATTTGTCATTATATTTTATTGTGTTTAACTGAATTTTGCATAGACAGCCTGTAGAACAGCTGCATGGCTCGTTTTCAGGAGCTTCTTCTGGAGCTTCTACGTTATTTCAGTACTTTGTTTTGTCCCTTCAGCTTGTCAGAACAGTGTTTTTTGAGAAGCACTCAGCTGTTAGAACCCTGCGCTGCTCCGGCTTACTGTGACACATATCTGAAGCTAGAGAACATATTTGTGCTTTGCCTGCAGTAGATGAATTATTATCTGGAAGAACAAAGTCTTATCCAGAAGCTAGTTGTGGAAGTTGGTGTAGAAGTCTTTTCTTTCCTCCACGCTAACGCCTGCGTGTGCGTCAGACCGACTTGTACTCTCTCTCCCAGGCCGTGTACCGGTCCATCAGGTTCCGGGCCGAGGGTTTGGTGTGTGCGATCACCTCCAGGAAGTCTGCTGTTGTTACCGTTTCCAGCTGGATGGCAGGAATGTCAGCGTCTCCTGTGGAGGAGAAGCACAGTCAGGCTACAGCGTTTATGTAGAAACAGACAACGTGGCTGTTGAGGGTTGACTGTGAGCTGCTCATCTGTTAGCATGTGTGCTGTCCCACCGGCCTGATGGGACTCCAGAGCATCAAAGATCTTGCGGACTGGTCTCATGGCGGCCTCCTTACACACCAGGCGTATGTCAGAGCCAGAGTAGCCCTCCGTCTCCTGGAGCACACAAACACCAACATTGAAATAGAATTTTATTAATTGAAAAAAAAAAAAAAAAATACAAGTGAAACACATTCTAATCAAACACTCGGCAAACGAAAAGAGCCAAAGGAGGAAACACACCTGTGCCAGCGTTTTGTAGTCCAGCGCCGTTCGTAGCTCCACTCCTCCTGAGGCGTCGAGAGGAGGCAGCCAATGAGAGATCATGGCTTGGCGAGCTGACGAGGAGGGAAGACTCACTAAGATCCTCTTCTCCAGCCTCCTCAGCATGGCGTGGTCCAGCTCCCTGAGAGGAGAGCCAGATCTGTTACCACCCTGGAGACACAGCAGCTAGCTGGTGTCCATTTCTCTTCTGCTTTTCTTTCTATGTTGACGCTTGCCCTCAGATCCAAGAATCAAGACCCACACATCCCTTTATATTAATTTCTGAACAGTTACACACACGTGTTGTTATTGCAGAATATACATGCATGTGTGTGCTTCAGCGTTACCAGGGCAGGTTGGAGGCAGCCAGCACAAACACCAGGTCGTCTGATTTGGCCAGTCCGTCCATCTGGACCAGCAGCTCCGTCTTCATCCTGCGACTCCCCTCGTGCTCGCCTCTGAAAGCGGACATCAGTCTGCTGTTACATCAGAGTTTTGTTTGTTTTTTGCATTTACACAAGTCATTTAAAGCAGTTGTTAACGAGCAAGGACGTTTATTCATGTAGCACCGTATCGCACACACAGAGGTTAGTTAATGAGCTTCACCTGCAGATTAAAACAGAACAAAATGAAATGAATGGACTCAAAATGTAGGTAGCAAATGACTGAACACCAGAACAGACACGTTGGGTGAGTGCACACAGAGATATAGAAAAAATAATGATCGACTAAAACAGCTTAAAAGATGTCAGAAACAAAAGCAGTAACGTGTACAAGAACAACTCAAATCTAGGTTTCCTGAGCTCACCCCGTGCTCGCTCCTCTCTGGCTCATCACTGATTCCAGCTCGTCCAGGAAGACGGTGGACGGCGCGTGGTACCGAGCCAGCTCAAACAGAACCTGCACACATGTACGTTCGTTGACAAATCCAACCTAAAAGACAGGAAACGTGTGTGTTGACTCGTTTATGTGGAGCTCCTACCCTGACCAGCTTCTCGGAGTCTCCCCTCCACTTGCTGACGATGCTGGAGGCGGAGATGTTGAAGAAGGTCGTCTTACACTCTGTGGCCACAGCTTTGGCCAGCAGCGTCTTACCGGTGCCTGTGTGGATGGAGTCAGATGGTGGTTAGAGTGTGTGTGAGGTTGAAGCAAAGCAAAGAACAAACGCTGAAGGTCTGACCTGGTGGGCCGTAGAGCAGCAAGCCCTTCCACGGAGACAGGATGCCCGTGAACAGCTGAGGGTACTGAGGAAAGAACAGGGCAAAGGAGACGAGGAGCAGATAGTGAGCAATATATGAATAAAACAGATAAACCTCTGGTAGATCACGTTATAGTTGCAAACATCATCGTCCAGCAACAACACGTGGATTTCCATTTTGCTCAGAGCGGTCAGAAGCTGAGCTGTGCGCTAAGACACCGGATGATGTATGGCTGAGTCAGTGCTGCAAATACCACACAGCACAAATTAGTCTAGATTTTAGGCTGCAAACAGAGGCTGACTCAAATCACCAAACTGACCTTATAGCACAGAGAATGAATAATAATGGAGACAAAAGTTAGGGATTGTGGAGAGGTGGAGGGACTGTGTTATTCAATAAAGGAGGCCAGCAGAATAGACTGGAGGAGATCAGACCCATCAGTCCTCATCTTGGTCTGTAAATGTCAAGAGGATGCAGACAAGCTGATTTGTTGTCATACATCCATGAGAAAGGTCTGGGTGATGATGATAGAAGCGTGTGGATGTGTTCTGTGTGTGTGTGTGTGTCTGATTTTATCCATACACGGAGGCAAAGTTGTGTGATTGTGGCTGCGTATAATAAATTCTACATGGCACCCCGTGTGCGAGCGCTGCTGCCTCCCTGTCTGTCTATCCATCTGTGTACGCCTGTTCCCATATTATCCCAGATATGGATTTAATGTCAGTCTAATAGACTGGCCTGACCTCACTGCCCTGCTTCTCTTAAAGCCCTTTAAAGGAGATGTATTCAGAATCGAAGACGGGCGACCGACGCTGAAATACCAGCGTGCTGGGGCGGCGGCCGCACCTTAATGGGATAAACGACGGCCTCTTTGACTAATCGCTTGGCGTCCTCCAGACCGATGATGTCCTCCCAGCGCACGTTGGGGCTGTGCAAATAGATGTCCTGTAGGGGTGAGCAGACACACGGGGTGAAGGACGACATCAGCGAGAAATGAACACACACATTCTGATGGCGGGAGGCTAAATAGGTGTCCTTTAGAACGAAACATCAGATAAGGGAAATGGATCGGACCTGGGCCTTCATTAATACAGCACATCAATTCATTCACAACGCAGCTCTGCACTGCTCTCTAGTGGACGCATTCAGGATCAGTCACACGGGGCATTTTCACATTTATGCATTAGGTTCTGTGGCACAAGTTCAGATAAAATCGCGGGTTTGCTTCTGAGCGTGTGCAGGATTATGTGTCAGTACCCTGCTGATGATGGCAGCCAGTTCCCTCATCTCGCCGTTCATCCCAGAGCAGCCGCTGAGAGGCTTCAGCAGCCGCTCCTGCAGGAATAAGATCACTGTTACTGGTGGCAGAGGAGAGCTTTCAGTAGGATTACTGCTCAACTTTTACATTTTTTTTTACAGTTTATATCTTTTGGAAAATACTAAAATATAACATTGAAAATAGCCGTTTTACAGACTCATGAGGTTTTTTTTTTTATTCCCTGAGTGTTTGAAACGCTGTGGTGTGTTTACCATGTGGTCTGAGTCGACGCCAGCTCCTCTGACAGCATCGTGGACTGCACCTTTGCCATCAGTCATCTGAGCCAAAGGCAAACAGTAGAAGATTTTACACGATGCATGAAAAGAATAATCTGACAGCAGTGGTTTCAAAATGTCATAGAACTGTGAGCATATTTATGTGTGTGTGCTCTGCAGAATATTCATGGCAGATATGGCAGTGCCCATTATTGGTATTTAGCCCAGGACATGATGGGTTTGCATGGGAATGCAGGAAAGATACGAGTAACTAGCACAAATAAAATGTGTGTGTCAGTCGCTGCAAACCCACAGCAGAAGCTTGTATTCAGAACGAGGGCTTTGCTTCTGATTCCTAGAACATTTGGAGCTTTCCCAGTACCTTCCTGATCCCTGCCGATGTCCCAGTGGATCCATTTCTGATTGAGGAAACATTGAGGCCAAACTCCGATGACTCTGGAGCAGCAGAAGTACCGTTCTCCTGGAAAATGGATCACATCAGTCAGGAGAAATAGCTTCATATCTTAGCATACTTGGGCTGTTTTGTTTCGATGCTCAGTGCTGCGTATTTACGTTCACGCCGGCGGCCGTCCTCTTGGCTCCGTTTCCGGACTGTGGGTTCTGAGACGGGCCGATTTTGGGAAGAGGTTTCACAGCTGAACAGGGGCTTCTGATGACAAGCATGGAATACATGGAAGATTTATTTATTTTTACTAGCTCAGATAATTTTTCAACATTGGCTTGTTGCTCATCCTGTCAGAACATAAGACAGCGTACGTTATGATGTGACTCACCTCTTGACTCCACCACTTCTTGCATGCCGGCTTTCACCTTGACAGAAAAAAATGCATTAAAAGCTGCCTCAGATATGACTGAGATGTAGTTTGTCCCACTGAGCGTGACATGTGATCCAGTGCAGCCAACACACCTGGTTCTGCTGTTCTCCTGGTGAGTCTGGGATACTTCTGGAACTTGACGTAGTGATAGTTCTCGTACTCCATCAGCACCATCTCCAGGTCGATGTTGTCACAAACCTCGAACCTCCTCACGCCGACATTCGTCTCCTGGTCCAAGGCCACTGCTGCTGCTCCATACCTGGGCACACACACATGCTCTCACATGGCAGAGGAACCCAGACAAGGTCAATCACACCTGCTGTCTGATAAAATCTACTGTTAATGCGTTTTTCTTGATGAAGTGCACGTGTCTCACACATGACCGCTGGCTCGTTACTGTCCATCAGATATCTGCTTCTTCATGTGTTTTAGGGTTTGTAAACTGATCCACAGATGCTATTACTTTATACCTTTTCCCTCTCATTTTTTCTCTTAAATTGCATTTGTGTTCTTTCACTTGTTAGTGCAACATTTTCTGTAAAGAACGAGTCTCTGTGTTCTAGCTGTTCTGTTCAGGGACATCTGTGTAAAGAAAACAAACCCAAACTCTGCTCCTTTAAGTATTTTAAGAAACTTTGGTTCAGACCAACATCTGAATGAACTAACAAGTCGACTCTGACGCGCCGCTGAAGCTCAGCAGGAGCTGCATACTAACCCTTGGCCCAGCAGGTGGTGGTAGATGAGGATGAGGAGGTTCTTCTTCCTCATTTCAGTCCTCAGCTCGTCCTGTTGAACACAGAACATGCTCAGTGCTGGAACACAGCAGCAGCTCAAAATGAAAGCAAATTTGGCCATTTTAAAGCATATAATACCTCATTTCCATGTTTATATTTAAAAGTTCTGACAACGTGCAATATAAAAAAAAAAATTCTGATTGTAAGTAATTAACTGGAGCAGTTTCATGATGATATCTGTTAGTTACATTTATTTATTTATTTTATTTAAGAATAATAATAAAGATAAATACAGAAATATTATTATTTGTATTATTTTATGTATTTATCTTTATATTTCTCCTTGTATTAGCATTTTCTTTTATGGATTCATTTTTGATTAATATTGCTTTATATTGCCACATTATTTATTTTTTTATTTCATTTATTCTTCTTTTTATTTCCACTTTTATTTTATTATTCTTTTACTGATTTATTTCTACAGAAGGTCCTGAGCACTGCTTCATCCATGCGGAGCGTTGGTGTGAAGAGACGACACGTTGCCAGCAGAGGGCGAAAAATCACCACACATGACTGCGTCGCTAGGCAACCGGTGGACGCCGAGTGTTGAGCCTCTGTATGAAAGCTAACCCAGCTAGCCTCATTAGCTCACCGGCTAACTGCCAACCTTGTCCCAGTGACACTTTAAAACCTGTTCCCCGCAATATACCCACAGAACCAACCGACACTAAACCGGTACTGGTCGGGTTATTTAATCATGGACGGTTCCGGTAGTTTAGTCCCCCTTTTCAGTTGCTACACAGTTAGCATAAAAGTTGTTAGCTCACCTGTCCGCCAAACCTGCTGGAAACTACAGAAACAAAAGCCGTCTGTCCACTCACCGCCTCTCGGGCTTGATGGGCGACTTTCATGGACTGATAGGAGAGATCCATCACGGCTCTGACCGGTCCGGGAAGCTCGTTGGTTCGGCGGTTGGTGCTGAGGTTTGTCCGCAGTGTTGTTGTGTGTGAGTGTCCCCTCTGGGCCACCGTACATACAGGCGGACCGAACACGAGCAAAATACAACAACAACAACAACAACAACAACAGAGATCAGTTTTATTTATTCATTTACATTTATTGTTAATTTAGTTGTTTGTTTGTTTTTTTCAAATGTTTTCCACGTTTCACAGCAGATTGGTATTTAAAGGAGATATAATATAAGATCAGCCTTTATTTATCTCACAGTGGAGAAATTTACATTGTTGTGAGCAGCATTACACACAGAGATACACACATACTAGACAGAAAAATGTACATATAAATATGAGAAATAGTGCAAACAGAATATGAGAATGATATAAGTGGTGTTCAGAGCTGATATCTGGTACATTTGCCTTTAGAATGAGAATCTTGTCAAACAACTTTAATACAGACTTTAGTTATAAATGCCTTGTTTCTGTTTTTTACATATGTATAATTAAGACACCTTTCAGCCTGTTTATGAATGAGTTCAGACAAGCAGCTCCATCAGTAACCTGCCGCGTACACACTGATGCTTCACTATTTATAATCTAATGTCATCATACGTCTATCGTAGGGTAAAAACAATAATTTCCCTTTAAAGGCTTTAACTCCATCTTTGTGTTCATGCTCTTGTACTTTTACTCTTGTACGATGTTTCATGCAGGACTTGCAAAGGAGGATATTTTCATTACTGTGTTGATATTCTGACTGAAGTGAAGGATCTGAATGTTTCTTCCACTCCTGGTGTTTGCTGAAAGCCTCATCCGGAGATAATGTTTTAGTTCTATTCACAACATTTCATCAAATAATACCACTTGATGTTTGCGGTACTGGATGCCTCCACTAGAGAGCAGGAAAGCTCACAGACTGTATAAGAAACATGTAGTTGGTGTATGAATGAAGGCCTTTCTGTTCTTTATAATTCCCGTTAATGTGTCACTCTTCAGGACTCCCTGTATGCTCTACTGGATGTGTTTTAGTGGTTATCTACCATGCAGTGGTGAATGTTGTGTCTTTGTGAGCAGCGTGTGGCTGATGAACATGTCTGTGTCGGCGGTGTGTATTTTTGGGGAGGTGTGTTTGTATCCATGGTAATACTTCTACATCTCCATCTCTGTGTTTGTGTACCAGACGTCTAACTTCAGCAGCCGGTGGGAGGACATCAGCAGCCTGGAAGAATCCCAACAATCAGTCAAAGAAGCTGTCGTCTGTCCCATTAAGGTGCGACTACTGTTCAAGCAGGCTGGTATGTCAGCACCGCTCGCCCTCATTCCATTCTGAATATATCTCCCTTAAAGGGCTTAAGGAGGAGGAGGCCAATAAGGTCAGGTCGGTCTGTTAGACTGACATTAAATCTATATCTGGGATAATATGGGAACACACACACACACCG
Source organism: Stegastes partitus (assembly GCF_000690725.1). Taxonomy (NCBI): domain Eukaryota; kingdom Metazoa; phylum Chordata; class Actinopteri; family Pomacentridae; genus Stegastes; species Stegastes partitus. The sequence goes on along the minus strand of NW_007577845.1, from coordinate 51,599 downwards.
ATGGATAGATGGGCAACAGGGAAATAACAAAGTGGACATATATATATATAAACAACCTCATACACCGGCTACAAGCAGCACACATGCAGAACACGTGCACCTCTATGCAAACACACAGCACCAGACCCAGACGTGCACACATCCACAGAAGAAGGACCATCTTCTATCATCACACCCAGACCTCAGATATGACAACAAATCAGTTTGTCTGCATCCTCTTGACATTTACAGACAGAGATGAGGACTGATGTGTTTATCTGCTCTTCTGCTGGCCTGTTTTTATTGAATAACACCATCTGGTCTCACAGCTTCTCTCCACCTAGCAGCAGTCCCTAAAACCCCTGCCTCTAGTCTTTATGTCTTTAAATCAACTCTCTGGAGTATATGAGGTCAGCTTTGTGATTTCACTCATCTTCTGTTTCGCCCTTCAGATCGATCCTTTGTTTGGTTTTGTAGAAGAAATGCATTTGTTTTGGATTACGTGCTGTAATTATAATTAACCAAAATCCATGACTATCATACTCCTGAGCGTCATAGCTTAGCTGCAGTTATAGGCCACTGATGGTGGTCCCAGTTCCAGCATCTTTTCCAACACTATGGTTGTATTTTGTCATATTGTAGCTGCCCTGGACATAGCAGCAGTGCTATAACTTCATAAAAGGTTCAGTTCAGGTGTATATAAAAGTAGTTTGCTGCAACTCCTTTAAATGAAATCAATAAACAGAGGTCTACCAGTGGCACTGGCATCAGGGCAGACATGAGAGGGGGTTGTGAGGCTCCACACGGTTCGTGCACTTGGAAGATGATTTGTTTTCCAGCAAGACAATGACCCGAATCATAGAGCCAAAGTCACACAGAACTAGTTTAAAAGAGGAGCTGAGCCCAAGAAAACCAGGTCTCTCATCACTTTTAACTCAGAATGTTGCACAACATGCTCTGTCCTTTTCTTCTGGTGTGTATCTGTGTCTGTATGCTGTCAGCTGTAACGCTTTACTTTTTGTCTATTAGCAGTTTTGGTCAAACCCAGCATGCATTGCAGCGTACTCTGTCCTTATGTAATGAACAAAAAGAGAACGATAGTTGTCAGATAAAACAAATGCATAGAAACAACAACAAAGCAGGCGTTTATGATTTTATTTAAAAAACATGTATTTCTTCTGGCACTGTCAGTTTCAATCTTTACCCCCAGTGAATTGCACATCTGGCACAGTAATACATTTACTATTTCACCATCCGTCTGAGACCACACGGCACGGACGCAGCTCGATGGAAACTCATTACCACTAGTTACAGTATGCCTTCAGTTCAGCAGAAACCTTAAATGATTTTGTCTTCAGTCTGAACATGAGGCTGTTATATTTGCACATACAGCAGCTTTGTACCGTAGAACTCCAACAGGAAAAACACATGTAGTGTTTGGCATGATATTAGGATTGTGTTTTCCCCCCTCTGTTGGGCCAGCGCTAAACCCCACACCATGAACAGAAGCTGCCGAGGAGCCGAGTCCGATATCATTCAAGTTGATCTCCACAGTATGTTTGAGTCAGAAACGTTTCCAATGAAACGATTACAGTAAAGAACAAAAGCAGTTTGAACAATATCAGTGTTTTCCAAAGTAACATGTCATCAGACGTCCTGCTCTCTACAAACACGTGTCCTCCTTTACAGTTAAAAAAAAACCTCACAGGGGCACAGTTTAGTAGTTTTACCAGATTAGGATAGAATTCATTTTAAATATCTAGTCCAAAAAAATTGGCATTTGAAGAGAAGTGTGCAAGTTGCTCCATTTAAGTTAAATCTGCTGCTGCTGTAGCTCTGAAGCCGACAAGCACACACCAAGACAGTGACTAGAAAAATAAACCCACAAGCTGTCCCTCAGCCGACAAGACTCTGAGCTGGGACACTACAACACGCATCATCCAGGCAGTTTTCTTCAGCATATCCTCTCAAGTTTTTAACATTTTTAAAAAATATATATAGTGCAAACAGGTCGGCTATGAATGAGGAAATGTCTTCTCTGCTTCCTGCTGGTTTCTAGGAGTGGTTTGATGAGTCTGATCTTCTTAAAGCTAAAGTCAGGACCCTCGTGTGCAGAGAATCCACATGCATACAAAAGAAATGGATGTCTAATAAGAAAATAGTAGCTTTTGCTGTGCATTATATATGTTTTTGTTTGCTCTATATGCCAAATTAAGCTTTGCATATCTGTTTTTAAAAGTAATTCCTTGGTCCAAAAATGTGCAATGATCAAAACCCACTGAGTTTTAAAATCTGAACTTGTTTGTTCATATCACTGGTTGCTGAAAAGAAGTTAATGCTGCTTGCATATAGTGACTATTTTTTTAATGTTGTGAATTTTAGATTTGACAAAAGCAGCTGTAAGGCCAGATCACAAACAGAATATGAAGACGTCAGTGACTCTTGCGGCAGTCTGAGCTCTCACAGGAATGCTTACTGAGTGGTGTAAGATGCAGAGTCTCATTGCCAAAATCTGGGCAATGGGTCACGGCTTGTTTCACAATGCGTGTGATTTTGGCTAGTCGTACATCAGTCCTGTGGGACACGTTAAGACTTCAGGCTGAGGTGGAGTTAAACAGTTTAACAAGAACCTGAATGAAGATGAGGTTAACCCTAATGATGCAAATTTGGATTGTCTACAATTTCAGGTAAAAAACATTTAATATTTGCACTTAGAATCGTCGGCACAGATCCCCCCCTCCCCTCCCCCAGTGCAGTCATGGACAAAATGGCGTGACACGGTGAACTTTACGATGTTCCTGTCCACGTGTCTGAGCCTCTACCACGACTCAGAAAGCTCCAGCCTCTGTCAGTAGTGTACCAGCCTCGAGCAGCAGAGCCTTGACGTAGACGTGCACAGTGTAGAACATGGTGACAAAGTCCTGGGTGCTGAACAGGGTGTCTGCGAGAGCAAAGCCCAGCGTGGAGGGGATGAAACCTCTGCCGTACTCCACCATCCATGTGCCGGCGCTCCACTGGACCGACGTGGCCTCTCCGACAGCATGTACGATAGTGTCGCCTGTGGGAAAGGATGGAGAGCACATGAAGGAAAACAAACAAACAAAAAAAACAATCATGTGAAAGTGTAATGATCCAGATTGAAATGTGTTACCAGGATAGTATATTTCACTCTTGGTCGTCCCCTCCTTCCACTGTCTGAAGGTGCCAGAGATGATAGTGTCGGAAATCTCTGCCCAGTAACGACCTGAAGAAAGCAGCAAAAGGAAGGATTTATACTGATGGAGCTTTCTGAAGAGAAGAGATCACATCTGTCAAGTAACAATGTGCAGACGTTTCTCCTTCCTCATATGAAGACAACAAAGTCTATTTAAATTCTTCTGAGTTATATTTAGATTTTTGGAACGGATTGATTCTCCCAACAGACGGAGCTGTAAGCCCATCCTTCCTCACCTGAGTGTCCTCCTGTGTCCACGGCGGTGCCAAACAGCAGCAGGTACTCTGTGAGGGAGGCGTGGAGGAGACACATGGAGCCCATCCAGCCTCCAGCGTTCACAAACACCCACTGCAGGTCCTCATCTGGCAGGATGTGGCCGGGATACCTGGTTCAGAGACACTTTATTAGAGCACAGATAAAACCCTCATCTCAGTGTGTTTAAGTCATACATGTAGATTATTAAAACGCTTCCTTTCAGTTTCAACTAGGGAATAATCCTGACGACTAACTTACTCCTGGATTCACCAAAGAACTTGACAACAAACGATCCTGGAGCCACCTGAAGCCAAACCCCTCCTCTTGGTATCCAAAGTGCACCATGTCAGAGTTCAGCCGCTTTCAGTTTTACAGCACTGTACAAGTCTGCTTTCAAACTTCCCTTTAATAGGCAAGAGCTGCTGTTACATCCACTGAACAAATCTGAATGCAGACCTCAGGGATGTTTTATCCACTAAAATATGCACATTCAAAAAAATCATTGCACCTGAACATGAAGCAGTCAGATGCTGAACTGATCAGTCACCTGACATAACATGAGGCCAGTGAGCTGCAGTGAGAATCCACTTCTGATGATAGATGCACAAATCAGTCGGTCCAGTGGACACGGTGTGGTTGTAGTTGTGTGTGTTCAGTGCTCATTCATGCCAGCACGTGTCTGTGTGTATTTTAAAACAACATAATGCTTTTATTACCTCTTCCTGAGCTCCACGACCACTTTGGAGAAAGCCTGCTCGTGGTCCTGTCCTGGGAACACACACATTCACACATGGGCTTCAGGGACCATTCAGGGAACCTAAATAAGGCTGATTTATACTTTAAACGGGATGTGAGGGAACTGCAGTTCGGTCATGGCTTCATCTCTACGTGGAAACCACTGAACACTGAGCTCACCTGCGTACTGTTTGGCCAATTTGGCGACGTCTTCTTTGTTGAAAACGTACTGCTTGGTGGCCATCCAGTGCCGCAGCAGCAGCACGGCCAGGACGGTGACTGCGGCGAACAGCAGCAGCCTGAAACCCGTTTTCACTGCGGACATGGTCGAAACGAAAACGCACAGACAGACACGAAGCAGCGGGTTCGGCTACATGCGCACACAGAGGCGGTCCGGCTGCTCCAAACACGCCATGGGCAGAACGAGTGTGGAGTCCAGCTGACGGCTTCTTCCTGGTCAGCTGACAGCTGGAGAGGGCAGCTCAGCCAATCACAGCGCGAGTACGTCGTGTAGGCAACAGAGGCTCCGAGGTTGCCAGCATAGCGTAAAACCCCCTCGTCACGTTTATACAAAAAAAAGTGGACCAGAACTTTACATTTTAAGTTCATGTGTTAAACTGAAACATTAACGTGTCGTGTTATCGTTAATTAGTGATTTAGTTCTATCTGTTATGGATTATTGGAGGTTTGTCGTCACACGTTGTTTTGTCCCAAACAGCCGCTTTTCCGCTTGTCAAACAAACAGGAAGTAGGTCGAGGGGTGCTGCGGAAAGTGTCGGCTAGCACAGTTAGCTCAAGTTCAGGGAGAGCAGAGGGCTGATGGGTTAACAGAGCAGCTGACAGTTCACAGACAGCAGACATGAGTGGGAAACAAGACGTCAGTTTTGATCCCAAAGGTACGTTTTATTTGGCAATTTAAAAAAAAGTACAAAGTTGAATGACTTTCCCAGAATATCCTGCATGAGTACTCCAAACTTCTGTCAGTGATTCCACATTTCATTTTAAATCCGTCAGTTTTGCTTGAGTTTTCTAAACGCCAAAGTCCACACGACCAGACTTTAACCGAACCGAAACCCTTTAGAACACACGCAGGCTGCACTGCAGGACTTCAGGAGAGATCCTGCATCGATGTTGTCAACTTCTAGACTTACTTCTTCGTACCAAACTTGGGGCACTTGGATGCAAATATTTACTATAAAGAGTGTATTCATTGGTGCTGTTTGGATTGTTTACCAGCCGAACTGACTGATGGGTCAGAGCAGTTCAGACGATGTCTTTAACATTATTCTACCCTGAAGCTGAACGTTCACATTCTGGTGTGATCTTTAAATCAACGCGTCTTTGAATGGAGTTCGGTCATAGTGGATTTCAATCCAAACAGAGAGCCTGTCTTTTATAGGTTTACTGATACCAATGTGTTATCTGTTCAGTGACATAAGCACTGACAGAATGCTCACAGACTACAGGACACACTGCCAGCTGTGCACTCTTGTGATTTCCTGCAGCTCTCACTGCTGCAAGTTCCTGAATTCTGTTTGATGAGTTGTAATCACAACACAAAATGTTCGGCTTTGTGTCACATTTTATACACTAAAGGTTATGTTTCCCCCAAATTCTAATAATTGAAAATGAAAATGATTGTTAGTTACAGCCATGCAACTATTAATAGTAATAATAATAATAATAATAATAATAATAAGCTATGATAATAATGATAATAGCTTCTAGCTGATCAGGTTGACAAACGTCTCATTAAACTCCGCTGTCAGTCACGTGTGTCTGTTACTACACTGTCATGTCTTATTCTATGTCTTGTGTACCTCAGAGCACCAGCACCTGCGCTACAACCCTCTGCGGGACAGCTGGGTCCTGGTGTCGGCCCACCGCATGAAGAGGCCCTGGGCCGGTCAGGTGGAAAAGCCTCCCGAGGAGCATGTGCCCAGATTTGACCCCCGCAACCCGCTCTGTCCGGGCAACACACGCGCAAATGGGGAGGTAAGAAGAAGTAGATGCATGGGTCTAAATGACAAAGCAAGTATCTCTTTCTTTTTACACCGAGCAAGATTTTCTGCCGTTTATTAAACATTTAAAAAGGCGTCAGTCACGTTGTCCACCTCATGACAGTGTAACCCAAACTCCAGGCCTCCGTTCACAAACACAGGCATCTTGTCACATATGCTTCATCCAAACTTCTCAGTGGTCTGATGTGGTGGACATTAACCAGTAAAATCATAATACTACCAGTGTTATAAACCAATGTGGATGTTTCTTTACTCATTGTGTTGTTTTTTGACACATATGTGGAAACCAAGCAACAGGTATAGATAATATCTGTCCTGGACAACAAGCAGGATTTGCTCTCCTGTTTCTTGATATCTGTTTGTCTGTCTTCTTCCAGGTAAATCCGACCTATGACAGTACGTTTGTGTTTGAGAACGACTTCCCTGCTCTCCAGCCAGATGCTCCAGATCCCGGTACGCTCCGGTTCTGTATGAATACTGTCAAACAGTCGAACATCTCTAAGCAGTGCAGTAACAAACAAAATGCACTTCTTTTTTTCATATTGTACTTTCATGTCGCTCTTTAGCTGCTTCGTGTAACGCAGAATGATAATGTGCTAAACATATTCTTCTGTTTACGGTTTTAAAGAAATAATTCTGTTGTGTTTTTCAGGTTCGGAGCAGCATCCGTTATTTCAGTCTAAAGCTGCCAGAGGCGTCTGGTAAGAACAAAGCTCTCTATAGGAATAGTTCATGTAAACGTGTGTCTGTCTCACTGTTGTGTGTTATTTATTAAAACATGCCAGGAAGCTACTGATGAAGGCAGACGTGTGTGTCTCATGTTGTGCCTGGCCTTTTACCAAACATCTACAAGAATACTGCAATTATAATATAAATTAACTTGTGTTTGGTGGCTTAGGATCTATTTATGGATGCATCTTAATCAGTGTTCCTCGTCAAGATTGTGATACATTCAAATTTATGACTAATTAAATCTCAGCTGATGAGTGCAATCAGAGCAGTCACGCTGAGGCGGCCGTAATTCGCCGTAGTCATCGTCGTCATCATAATCAGGTTATTAGGTGAAGCTAATTGTGCTAATCAATGCGCTGCACGCTCTCTGTTTTCAGGACATGTTGAACTTTTGCAAAACAAAGTCCCAGATCCCCGACATGCGTCCACCAGGCTGTGTGGTTGTTCTGAGCCGCCAGCAGATGGAGATGCTTCCTCGCTGCTCTGGTTTATTGGCACCAGAGGCTTGGATGTGATTCTGATGCTTTCCTTAGATCAATTTCTGCTTATTCCCAGGAGTACGTTGTTTTCACCAAAGAAGGACTTAAAAAAGTTTCGAGCCAGTTTTCTGATGTGCAGACATTGATTGCTGGATTTATTCAGTGTCATGTTGAGTCTGAGGAGCTTAACGGGAGGCCTAATCCTTTGTTAGTGCTCGCTTCTTTAATGCAATAGCCGGTAATTTATGAATTCAACATCCACAAAGAAGTGAGAAAAATCTGTGCCAACAAAGTTTTTCTTGTTTCAGACCCTGATCTTAGTTGGTTTTTACGCTGCCATGGGTCAATACACGGATCGTACATGACTACAACTCACATTGTTTTTATCATATCAAACATATATGACTTGAAAGAACGCTCCTGAACAATCCTGTACTCTGAGAATAGCAGATGATTGTGCCCGACAGCACGGTTGCATAACAATTGAATAATAGATTAAATGAAAACACTGTACTGCATGTGCTGGTTGAAAACTGAATTCTGTGGAGGCTGTCAGGTGTTGCTCGCTCACAAAGTAATGAAGCACAGAAACAGCAGCGATCGATGCGCTGCGCTGTCTTCGTGTCTGATTGTTAACATTCAGAGTGTGTCTTGGTAATTCAGTCTCGCCGCACACGGGATTGTGTGGTTTTTCTTTTCACAATGTGTGATGGTAAGGATATTTTAGTCGCAGTGCTTCTGTGGTCCGTTCAGTCCTCGCGGTGTCGGGTCCGTATCAGCAGAGAGAGAAGCTTGTTCACCTAACTGGAGCTTGTTGCCCTGCAGCAGAGAGCCAATTAGAGGGAAAAACAAAATGGGAAATGGGATTTTGGGGATCTGGGCCGAGGGAGACAAAAGAGAGATATGGTGAGGGAAGAGCTGAGAAAACTCCTAATGATTTATCATATCACCTCCTCTCAGCCGTACGCTTCCTCTCAGCACTCCAGAGAGAAAATATTTGGTCACACGTTGTTGTACAGGCCTGATAGTGCTGCTGTCATTTCCTAGAGAGGAGCCGGTGTTTTACTGCACTGTCTCGGTATGTTTGGTAATTTGGTCCAAATTCTTAGAAAACAATGACATCAGGTTTGCTTCACAATGTTCTGCACAACAGCTTTCTGACATATATCACAAGATTAAAGAAGAAAAAAAAAAAAATAGCAGATTAATTAATAGACTAAGTAATAGTGGCACTTTGTTTTTTTTGCAGTATTGCTCTTGAGTATTTATAGAGTTTTGCTTCTATTTTCTAAATTGTAAAACCCCAGTTAATATGAAATTAGTCTGTGAAACATTATATAACCCGCATTAATTAGTTAACTAATTTAAATAAATGTCTTGAAGGCTGTTGGAGGGATGCTTGTGTGCTAACCAGGAGTCTTGCCAGCGGCTTCCCTCTGGAGCGAGCAGAGTCCAGATGTCAGCTGGTCAACAGGATCAGCTCTTTATTCTGCTCTGAACCGTCTCTACAGGAGTTGTTACAACATTCGGTCTGAACATCTATTCTGTTTCTTCACAATGAGCTGTAATAATGTCATATTCTGTCTTTCCTTCTGACTTGTGTTTACTGCTTGTTGCAGGACCTGATTAATGCAGTTAACCGTCAGCTCATAGCATCTGGTCCGATTAATCCGGTTACCAGCTCTGGTCTGCAGCAGTCATGGAATTTTAGTTGACGACAGTTTGACATACAAAAAACAAAAAAGGTGATTAACCACTGGGTTGTCTGTTCAGTTTCTACCTCTGTTAGTTTGACATTAGTGGCACCAGTGCTTGTGAACGCCGTCCATATCCGACCAGTGACCTCCACAGAGTTATTGGGCTCTCCTTCCCCATTTGGCGTGACACCAACATGTGCCCTGGGTGGTGCTGTGGTGTCTGGCTGTGCAGTTAAATCCACGACGTTAATGGGAACAGATGCTCATCGAGATGCAGCCAGTGGAATACTGGAAGTCAAATACCTCCAGATGAACAGACGTCACCACTAAACTGTAGCAGGAGAAGTTTAAAATCTGACACTTCTACCACGATAATGTGCTGCTTTTATACAGGTGACTGTAAATAATCCTGACAAAAATGCTCAACCGTGACAGGCCTGTGTGTGTGACCTGCTGTAGCCATGTGGGATTGAACAGGCAGCTGAAAAGAGTTAGTAAGACCAGTGCTTCTGAAAATACAGCCTTCAAATCACCCAGTTCATAACGTACTTTATACCTACAATAGCTGAAGTTGTAATTAGGCTGGAGACACACACACACACACACACACACACACACACACACACGCTCAGCTTGCAGCTCCTGTAATTGTCCGCTCATGAACAATTCATAAATACGACCGTTCAGTTTTGCTCAAAGCATAAACACCAAAGTCGTGTTCAATTATTGATCGTGTACGAGCAGCTTGGGCCCAAGAAGAGCCCGAGTGTTGATATAAATTTCATTATTCTGACTCTGACAGTCGGGCTGCTTTCCCTCGGTGCTATAGGTAAAGCCTGAGAGCAAACAAACCAGCGGTGTTTTCTTAAACCCACACAGACGCTCGGTTTGCTGGAACCTGCACACGCTCATCTAATCTCTGAATAACGAGGTTCAGATGTAGTTAGACTCTGAAAGCCGCCGTGTTTCACGTTTTTCTGTACAGAAGCTTCAGATGTGATGGGTATCATAGTTAAAGCTCTGTTTGTAGGTAAAGCTGATGTTCAGGTCTGATCCAGGAGGTCTCATTGTGCCGTCCGTCTCCCTTTGGATTCCCAGAACACTTTCCCATCAGTTCAGAGAGTTTGGGGCTAAAGTTTGGCAGCACTGACGAGTATTACCTTCTGACATAAGTCACCTGTGAATTCTGCTGCACCAAACGATAAAGCTCCAATAATATTAATTACTGTCATTTTGCTCTGCCTGTAGGTTAAACTCAGACTAAGTGAACTTTATATACGGATACAGTTTTGACTCAACCCATGAATATAATCCAGATCTGTGTGTGATTGCATTCACTAGAAAAAACACATTTAAATCTGAGAGGAGCAAATTGTCAGGCTCGCTGTTGTTTTCTCCAATTGATCCACTGACAAGAGCTTCAACAAAAGAAAACCAGAAGGAAAAGACGCCAAAGTGAGCATCTGTATCTGACAGGCAGAGAACAAACAGCAGATCATCTCTGAGCTTTAACTGACCAGGACAGCTCCACACACATCAAGAATATATATGTTGTTCTTATGAAAGCAGAGACAGCGTAACACGTTTATCACTTATTAATCATCATCAGATCAGCAACAAGAAACATCAGAATAAATAACAGACACAAAAAACTAAGAGCCAAACAGCACAAACACACAATGAGACGTAAAAACTTTGTCTAAATGACACCTGGACAGGTTGAACGTCTGTAAAGTGAGAGAAGCTTTTATGTCTGGATGGTTGCACTCCTGATTTCATCTGACTTTTTCTCTTGAAGTCTTCAGTATTCTGACGTCTCATTAAAGAGATTTATAAAGACGCCGTGCTAGCCAAGCAGCTAAACAGTGATACTAGACATGATTTCAGTTTGTTTCTGTATATCGATTTATCACCAAATGCCTGCAAAACTAATGACACTACCACTAGTCTCAGTTAGTATAGTATAGCATGCTAACAAGCTAAACTAATGGTGAACATCATGTGCATAGCATAAACATAAGCTACTGCTAATATCATCGTCAGCATGCTGGCATGTTGTTGTTAGCATTTAGCTCTGATGCTCAGCTGGGCCTGTGTGGAGCAGAACAGGGTTTATCCAGTTTGTCCAGTGTTGGCAAAGGTTCAAACATCTTTAAAGAGGGTGAAATATGAGCCATGTTTGGACAGAGGTTGCTAAATGCATTGCTTTCTGTTTAATCTGACAAGAAGAAGACATCAGGACTGACTTCCACAGCAGCAGAAACAGAAACATGAACTCAGATTCACTGCAGTCAGTTCAGATTCTTGTTCTAAATAATCAGATCATTACAACAGCCTGTTAAAATGCTTTTCTACTGGATTCAAGTCATAAATTTAACTCACAAATGTATGAGAAAAAAACTAATATTGTTCTCTAAATTAAAAAGTCGTTCATTTGTAAGAAAAAAAATCAGATTTTTTTTCGTGGAGCCACGTTGTGTAACTTAACGAGGTCTGATCAACCTGTCAGACCCACCGATGCATCAGGTGATCAGGCTGTCGTAGGAATCCCTGAACCGAACAGAACCTGACCCTTAAAGTGTTCTGTTCACATCTAACTTACTCCACAGCTCCACACCTTGACGATCAATTAGTTTGATGATGAGTTCGACCAAATCACATTTTAATTTCCTGTCAATACAACCAGTGATGTCGTTAAATCAGTGAGTTCTTCTAAATAGGATCAACTTACAGCAACACTTCTTCAAAGTCTGGTGACTCCAGACTGAAATCAGGAGTGTTTGCTTATTGCTAAATCCGTCTGTATCGTATAACTTCAGTATAATTTGAATAAATCATCCGCTGCAGGCAGGAATACGCAGCAGGTGGCAGCGTGTTGGTGTGATGAGGTGATTCATCATCGCAAAGAACAGAAGATAAAACAGTTTATTCAAGTTTTTGTTCTGATTATTCCTGTAAATGTGTGTTAATCTCAGTGAAAGGTTTTTCTTGTACATTAACAGCAGTTTTTTCCTCAAATCATTACCATGTCCTCCAGCACCTTTATTTAAAAACCTTCACGTAATGCGTGACCAACAATGTCCTGTATTGTTGTAAGTTCAGGATCTAACACGTCATCGTCTTTTTTTCCTCTTTCTTCTGGCCGTTCTCAGTAAGGTCATGTGTTTCCATCCCTGGTCAGACGTCACCCTCCCGCTCATGAAGAAGCAGGAGGTTGTCAGTGTGATTGACAAGTGGGCAGAACTTGTTGAAGAACTCGGCTCTACCTACCCGTGGGTTCAGGTACAGGACACAAAGTTTTAATCGCATCCACAAATTATTGATCTGATTCCTCCCAGGCCTGGATACCTGTAAAGAAGGAGCTGATAAACTCTTCACCCCATCCTCTACTCTCACTCCTTGACCCCTGCAGGTTTCTCATTTTAATGCGTCTCGTATCGGATTGGGTGAAACTTTAATAATGCTTCTGGGCGAGCTCACAAATTGAAAGAGCAGAAAAAGAAAGTTATGGATGAGACAAGATGTAAAACTTTACAATACTTGTTAATTAAATTCTCATGCTGAAGATATTTATGTTGTTTGAGCCACAAGATCTGTGAAAAAGCAGCAGTTGGACCCATAAATGTGCAGCTTTGGCGGCTGATCGTGAGCGAATCACAACATCGACGTCGCCGAATCAGTCCACAATCCAAAACCTAATTGATTTATACGGATTTCAATTTACACATCAAAGGTCAGCGAACGCAGTCTAGTAAACGTGAACGGTGATGATGTGACTGCAGAGTGTTTCCTGCATCAGTGTGAGTCAACATGAAGACTTTAACTAAACCAAGGATGAACTTTCCTCTTCCTCTAGATCTTTGAAAATAAGGGAGCTACGATGGGTTGCTCAAACCCACATCCTCACTGCCAGGTAGGACACACACGCACACACACACACACACACACACACGTAACTGCAGTGGTGGAAAGTAACTAAGTACATTTACTCATGTACAGTTTTAAGGCACTTGTAGTTTCTGAAGTATTTCTATTTTACGTCATACGTCTCCTTCATTACATTTCATCGGGAAATGTTGTTGTTTCGCCTCCACCGTGTTTGTCTGGCAGCTTCAGTTACTCTTAAGATAATATAATAAACAGATAATTTAAGAAGCTTTAAAATACAACACGCTGGTTAAGGGTTTCCAGCCTTTTTGACTTCTGTTGTCTTATAAACAGCACTGTTTGCTCGCTGAATTTTCATCTTTTCTCTGTCATTAATCACCTCATATTATTCATTTCAGATTAATTTGTTCATACAGTAGTTCACATTAGCTCCACTTCCTACAGCTAAATCAATAATTAATGTAATATATGTAATATTATGTCAGTCAGAGGAACAAAACCAGTACTTTAACTGTTGAGCTCCATTTTGCAGCCAGTACTTATTTACTTATGCTTAGATCTAATTTTCCATGCAGGACCTTGTACCTGGTAGGGGACAGTCTTTACTTTATCATAAAGGATCTGAATACTTCTTACACTACGGCACAACAAACATTACCGCTGCCAGTCATTTTAAATTCATTTATACATTAAATGTGCTCAGAGTGAGACCAGAGTTCTGTCCATACATTAACACACAGCGCTGCTCCGGCTGCTTCTTCCATCACAGCTGCAGCGTGAACACCAACTAACCAAATGCTTTTATCATTAATGCAATCCGTCACACGGCGCCCCTCTTATGCTACGACAGTAAAGCTGAGGTGTTTTAAAGAAGCACTGAAGTCTTCAGCAAGACAGAATCTGTTCAGTGACTCCAGAGACTGTCAGCAGCTGATTTTTTTTTTTGCACATTTCTTATTTTTCCTTTATTGTGTGTTTTTTTGCGCGTAGCCACGCCCGCTCCGACATTTCCTCGTGTTTTCCTGTTCTGTGAGGCAGGGAGAGGCTTTCCAAACCATCACCTCTCAGCGTGATGCTGATAAAGAGCACAAACAGGAGGGAGACAAGAAACAAAGAGATGGTTAGCTGGGCTAGACAGAGCCACGCCGTGAATGTTAAAGAGCAGCGGTGTTGTGTCATAATAGGGTATTAGAAATAATGTGTAAGACAAAGGATAGAAAGGGCTTCACTGGGTGACAACAAAGGTGGTGAACTATGATGACCAGTCAGCAAACGTGATGATTGATATGAACTAAATGAAGAGCAGCTAAACACCAGTCCAGGGTTCATCAGAACACTGAGGATGTTGTTTTAGCTTCAGCA
>NW_007577845.1:29660-36640 GCF_000690725.1 Stegastes partitus | reverse complement strand
TCATCGGTGGCTCCTGACTGATGAGAATAAACGTAATAAAGATAAAACCAAAGTAAAGGAATGGAAGTCCAGATAATGTATGTACTGATGTCAGATTCTTTGGACTCGTGTGGCTTTAACTAAACAAAGAAAGAATGTGTATTCTGTAGTCTGGCAGCCTGCAGTACAAGAATCCCTCATCAGACCTGAACCCAGGCTCTGATGGATGGGGGTTTTTTTTAGGAGTTTTCAGCAGTTTTGTTCCTTTTTTTTGTTTCCCGCGGTCCAGATTTCCCCTCTCTTAAGACATCAAAGTTTAAGAGCAGAGTAGTTAAAATGTGCGTTCATCTGTGTGTACAGCCCGGCTGCCCCTCCAGGCCAGAACCCACCAAGCATAGATCTAAAAACTTTGAAGAATAACGAACAGAGAATGTTAATCGCGTTCCGGAGGCAACGTTGCTTTTGATAACTTTGGTCTCTCAGGAGCGGAGCTGTATGTATTTTTATGTAAGTGGAGGATGGAAAACATATGCCTGTGGAATAGTAATGTCCTTTTTTTAAAACATAAGTAGCCCAAAGTATATACAGCATTAAGTCTGTGAAGCGCTCAGAACGCATTCGGAAACATTCGCCTCTGAGGAGCAGATAGTTACCGAGTTCATATTCACTTCCTGAGTATGTGTGTCACGCATGAAGAGCAGCACTCGCAAGTCAAAGGACTGATGGTGCCGTGATAGCGGTTGAAAGGGAAAACCTGACAGAGTCCTCATGGGAATCGATTATATTGTGTATTTTCCCTGCTGTGTTATCTGAACTTCTCTCTCTCTGAGAACCTGCTGTTGGCCGGGTGATGCATCAGCAGGTGTACCAGTAGAGCCGGGGCGTTGGCAGGACTGGATACGTGCCCTCCTGCTATAATTTATACACGCCTGGAGGCAAGGAGATGAACACTATTTACATTTTTAATTCACACATTAACCATTCATGTTTCTTTCGGTCTTTCCAGGGTCACGCTCGGAGAAGCACAGCACAGCCTTTAGCTTAAATCCATGAATATGAGCATCAGTTCATCTGGTTTCTACCCGTCACAGTGACTGTAGGACGGCTCTGACTGAGGCAGGACGTACTGTATTATTTCACTGTGTTTATTTTTATTACACCTTAAGTATTAGTCATGAATCCAAACCCATGGACACATATCCAAGGATAACAGCACTGCCTCAAAGTAAAAACAGAAGCTCCTGATGGCCAAGGGGACCCTTTTTTGCATTTCCCCGCTGTATCTGCCCCTGTAGTAAAGAACGGGAGGATACGACGGTGTCATTCCTACGCTGTGTTTAATCAGAAAACAATTTGCAAGTGTGGCTCGGAGCAGCAGGGAATGCCTCTCATTATGAGGAGAAGCTACTCCGGCGGCACAGATACGCTATTTTAGGTACAATGGTGCTATGAAGGGCCTTCAGGTCCTCCCTAGAAGTTTAGAAAAGTATTGTAAAGACGCCAAACTAGATGCCAAAAGAAAGAGAACCGTTAGTTTAAGCAAACACAGCCATGTTCTTCAGTTCTGCAGCTCATCGATATTCTGGAGACGGTTTCACTCGTGAAAGCATCAATATACAGTTTAACCTTGTGCTGTTTCTCTTCCTGCATATGCTTGTGTTTGTCAGCGCGGATGCTTATTTCAACAAATCCCCGGAAAAAATCTACTGTTTGAAACCCGAGTAACTGCCAGGCAGTGATTTATCAGGCAGCGCCGAGTCTGTCGTTGAGTTATTTATGTGTTACAGCAAGTAAAATGGCATAAAGTGTAAAGACGGTGAATACAAATGTCTGCCGTGATGGTCGGTTATCCATAAACAGCCTCCTGGAGTCAGTCATTCACATACATCCAGGATGAATGAGTGCGTATGAAGCTGGTCCAAAGGGACGCACCAGTGTGCCGTCGTCTCTGCAGGTGAGAAATGCAAATGAATCTTCTCACAAAGGGAGTGACCGACAGCAGCTCGTCTGTTCTGGGCCGCCAGACGCTGTTTTCTCCAGAGATGCTCACGTCCTCCCTCACAGCTTCCTCCGGCGTCTTATTTAGAGCGAGTACAGTGTGGCAGGGAGCAGCAGCTGGAGGCTGATCAGAGCAAAGTTTGAACACAGCGTTTGTCTCCGTCGGCTATTAAAACAGATGTTATCACCACAATTAGGAACCTGACTGTGTGTGTGGGTGTCCTCACAGCAGAACCCAATCACCTGCTATTGTTTATTAACTATATGGTTTCATTTATTTGTTTTTGAGTTTGAGATCATGTATATCAGATTAATTTAGTGTATTTTGTTTGACAACATAAAGTTAAATGGAAGTCGACATTCTTCTTTTTTTAAAGGAGCAGTAAAATAAATTTGCTTTTTTTATTTAGCTTATTTAAAACGTATACATTCTTTGGTTATTCTATGGGCTGCAGGTGGGTCAGTGGTTAGCACCGTTAGCGCCTCACAGCTAGAAGGTCGCCGGTTGGCGTCCCGGTGAGGACACCCGGGATCTTCCTGCGTGGAGTCTCCATGTTCTCCCCGTGCAGCGTGGGTTCTCTCCGGGTTCTCCGGCTTCCTCCCACAGTCCAGAAACATGCTGAGGTTAATTGGTGATTGTAAATTGTCCGTAGGTGTGAATGTGAGTGTGCTTGGTTGTCTGTCTCTAAGTGTAGCCCTGTGATAGACTGGTTACCTGTCCAGGTGAACCTGCCTTCACCCTGAGTCAGCTGGGATAGACTCCGCCCCCCATGACCCTGGTGAGGATGAAGGTGTAGAGATGATGGATGGATGGTTATTCTACTGGTTAAATATACTATATTTTCTAGATGTTTTATATTCAGGAGGCACTGTTTTGTCTTCATTTCCATATATTTTGAAATGAGATACACTTGATATTCAGAACAAACGTCACAGCTGGTTTCACTTTTGGTGGTGTTACGTTAGTTCAGACACGACCTGGAGCGTTAGCGGCACTTCAAGACAAAGGCCAATTAACAGGCTTACGGGTCAGTGCTGGGTGGACGGGCAGCTATAGCGGTGTTAGGGGGCAGGACACAGACAGGTGACTGATACGATGGAGTCAGGAACAGCTGGAGCGCGATGGCAGACATGTTGTAACACGGCAAAGGCAAGAAAAGGACAAAGGTGTTACTATGGCGGAGCAAGGTCTTTATTTTCCCCTGACAATAAACTCCTGGTCCTTGGTTATATTCTCCATGTTATACACAGAATTTTGAACACTTTCACTTTAATGCACTCTGATTAACTGACATTTGCCAACAGTGGGAATTAATGATTCCAGTATTGTTAAAAACCTGCATGTGATGTCACCGTTTTCCAACAGTCGCCCACTTTAGACAAGTTAGATGAACCCCACTAACAGCACCACACTTCTAACGTGAAACACCTGCTCAGACTTCAGCACATCATTTCTCATGTACCCTAATGCCAAAAAGCTGTTGTTTTCTCACCAGAAAAGTTTTACTTCTAGAACCGGTTGCTTTCACAGCAAAAGTAGGTCAAAGCAGAACAAGCAGGTAGAAGATTTATTGTTCGCCTGCGAGCTTTTCACATCTTGTTTAAAATATTTACCTCAATTCAGTGGCATCACGTCGGCTAGTTGTTGGTTTTGCACAGACATAGTGAATATGTGAACTGTTTCTATTACCTTTACTGTTGTTTGCTTCTTTTAGATAAGACAACACCTGCTTAGTTCTTAGTCTTTGTTCATGTTTCAGGTCCTACTGGTTTGTGAAGATCTCTCCTTTTTTTTTTCCTTCTTGACATTTAGATTTATAAACCAGCACTTTACTGGTTCTACATATGGAGTGGTTGAGAAATAGCATTTTCAGGGCCTTGCACGCTTCTACATGGAAACCAGTGATAAAGAACTTATCTCAGATTCAGCTGATCCTGGGTCAGCATCAGGCAGAAACTACTGGGCCGAATTCAATGAAACCCGGTGAACAGATGGAGCATTGGTAAAGATAGAACCTGCTAAGTTCTGGTGTGGCTCCGGATCGCTTTCCTTAAAACTGCAGAATACAGCATTGACCTTGGTGGAGGACCATGCTCACCGAACGCCCTTCTGGATTTTACTCTGTATTGAAATAAATGAAAGTCTGTGGTTGCAGACGAAAACCCATTTATCAATATAAAACGCCCGAAGGAGAAAAAACGTTTTGAAAACCCAGAAATCTCTGCATCTGTACAGCATGTATTGATTGAGTGATATTGATAAATAACCCCATTAAATCACAGATGTAATTTGGTCCGGCGCACTAGGAAATGTGGGCAGGTTTACTGATTATACCTTTAATTATCTAAATGGACTGTAGCACAAACACATGTACGCATACGCACACATTTAGGGTTATTCTAGGTTCTAGATCTGCTGCCGTCATCTCTCTCCGGCTCTCTGTGACATTATAGGTGTGGGCCAGCAACTTCCTGCCTAATGAACCGGCGCTGTCAGACCGCTGCCAGAGAGCGTACCATGAGAAGCACGGAGAGCCGCTGCTGCTGCAGTACGCCAGACAGGAGGCCGAGAAACAGGTACGGCATATACACAGACACACAGAGGTGCTTTTAAAAAGTATAATAAGGCACAATTATTACCTCCAGAAACTTCCTCTGGGCTCATTCAGTTCACTTTTAGGTTGAATGCATTTAAAGGCTATAACGAGAAAACCAGACATTATAAGGTTAATGTTAATTAGCTTTAAGAACGGGTTGAAAACTGGAATTAAATCAAACTTTGTAGTGCTGCAGGAATTATAGAAAACACATATAATATTTAAAATCAGAATACCTAATATAAATATCTAAAGTATGCATCATGAAGATATGCAGTAAATGTGGAGTCCAAGGCTGTGGAGGTAATCACAGCATAATGCATAGTTTAAAAGGCCTGTTGCATTAAATCAAGAGCTTAGTTTGAATTGCTTAATGGACCAAATCACTGTAATTTGGATTTTAGAACCCCGATCAGTATGTCAGTGATGTCGGATGCACCAGAACCATTTCAGCTAACCGTGTGAAGGTGTTTTAATAAATGAGAGATCTCTGCAGAGCGGAGGTATTGTATGTGTCTCAGCATGGCCGCCCCGTTTGCCTCCAGCTCCATCCATCTACTTTCACCCTCTCCCTTCATGCTTCTGTCTCTTTCTCTTACTTCATCGTTCTCTTCTGATTTCCCATCCGCGTCCGCTGCCTGACTCTCAGCCAGTGAAGCGTGTGATTGGACAGCGTAGTTGCTCATTAGCATAATGCTGCAGCATCCGTCTTCAACCTGCGTGAAGATTAGGAAAACGCCATATGTGTACCTGTGTGTGTGTGTGTGTGTGTGTGTGTGTGTGTGGGCACATTTAGCATGTTGCCAAGTGTCCTATTAGTGAGCACACACTTGGTGGAAACCGTAAACAAACTTTCTGCAGATGAATTAAAGTTGACAGGAAGTAAATATATTAACCTCACAGCCTCAGCTTGTGGAGAAGTGGCTTACTTGTGCCACTTTATAATTAGAAATACTTAATTCCTGGTGGTATTCACTATACCTGCTGGTAAACCAAGTGTGCTGCCACTTTATCTTGTCTTCATGAGATTAACTGGCTGCATCAAACAGCTTCTGCTTCCACCTGTGAGTTACCCTCGGAGTTTAGGTGATTATAAACAGACTGTATGTATTTGTTTCTGCAGAAATACGTTTTGTTTTTCTGCTCTGATCCAGTGTTGTGCATCTTTTTCACACATATGTGGTGCATCTGTTTCAGTGAAGTCTTTATTCCATCACCTGTCAGCATTTCACTGTAATTTCATACTAGAGGAAGCTTTTATAAACAAACTGCCTTTCTCTGATTTCAGTTCATTTGCTTCACATGTTCCTGAGGAAACATGCCTAACTCAGTGATATTACAGATTTTTCTCACCTACTTTACTTTTCAAATTAGAACTGTGTTGTTTTTGCATGTGTTTTGTTTGTTTTAATATATATAATGCATAGAACAACTTTTGGGAAAATGTGCATTTGTGATTTTCTTGCCAAGAGTCAGATGAGGGAACTGATGCCACTCTCATGACTGTATGATAAATATGTAGCTACGGTCAGACGTCAATAGGCGTAGCATAGCATAAAGCCTGCTGGCAAGTATTGCTTTTTGTTTGTTTAATCCATACAAATACTGGAAAGCGAAAAACATTGTGATTATGCGGCGGTATCTTTATTGATTCTCCACTGGTTGACTGTTAACTGACTTTACTCTTTGTATGAATGAACCAAACCAGATCTATGACAGGCTGATCAGTGGTGCTGGTGGTCGGGTTCTGTTTCCCTCGCTTCCGGTCCACATGTTAAGCGATGAAGCTAATGCTCCAGCTACATACGTACCTGTTCAGGTGGATCTGCTGCCCACATCGCTGCTCCCATGACCTGATTGTGGCACAAACAGGACCTTACCAATATTAGGCAGGCGGTTTAAATGCATATTTATCAGATTTAACTTCTTTGCTAAGTTAACCAGTGGATTAAACACAGCCTCAACCTCCCTTTATACAAGATGTGCAACTCTGGAGGGCCCAAGAAAATCATTTTCAGACGTTATAAGAGCAGAAACATTACAGTTTTTTGGGGGGTTTTTTGCACTTGTGGCTCATTCCATCTTAAATCATCAGATTTTTACAACACTTTCTGCTCAGCTATCTCTAATTTGCCTGCTCATAAACTATAAATATTTATAGAAATATTTGTAAAATTGTGTCTTGATATAGAAATTACTTTCTGAGATGCCAATTTTTAAAATTCCCGTTGACCCACTTTTGGTTCTTTAGCTTTTAAACTTAAGGCAACATTAACTCTGGAACTTTTTTTGTCAATTTATGTTCAAGGATGGGACTTTTCATTAGAGATGCGCCGATCCGATACTGGGTATCGGTATCGGGCCGATACTGGACGAAATTCCGGTACCGGATGATTTCCTTCACAG
>NW_007577845.1:20985-28075 GCF_000690725.1 Stegastes partitus | reverse complement strand
CAGTTTTTAGAGTGACTAAGACACGTATTTCACTCTTTAAGAACAGCCGGAGCGAGAGAATGGGCTCGGTGTCGGACTAACTGAAAGGAGTTTGGGCACAAAGTGAAGCAGAGAAGCACTGAGATGAAGAGAGAGGGAGAAAGAACAAAGGCCGTGAGGAGAGAAGAGTCCGGACACAAACAGAGATGCAAAGTCCCAGAGTGGAAAGAGAGATGTGCAGTTAAGAAGGAAAAGAGAAATCAGGCCCTGATTCATTCAGGGAACGGGCTGACCTCCTCTACTCGCTGTCTGTGAGTGAAATAGAGAAGATAGCATTAAGGTTGTGAGAAGAGCAGAGTAGACACTTGAATCTCCTCGACAGCTACTCATGGGGACTGACCTTTATAAAATCAGAGGAAACAGGAGTGTGTGTGTGAGTATAAATGCTGCTGCTAGAGTGTGTGTGTGTGTTGGTGTGTGTGTGTGTGTGTGTGTGTGTGTGTGTGTGTGTGCGACTCTCTCTTTGCTCCTGTCTCTCTGACCCGAGGTTAGGATCGCAAATTGGCACACTGCAGTGTTTAGGGGAGTCTGAATTGGTCTTCGGCTCCCAGGTGACACTCTTGACTTTGAAACAAAACTTTCTGAGCTAATTGAATAAAACTCTCCGGGATTCGTTGTCTGTGTGGCGTCTGTTTCAGGACACCTTCCGCCTTCCTCGCTCTGCCTTCAGCTCACATCTCCTCCTCAATCTTCCCCTCGCCATCCCGGTTCTTAGTTCTCCATCTTCATTCTGCACCTTTGTAATCCTGTTAAAAGTATAGAGGAACAAGTGCAGTGGAAAACAAGTAAGAGTGGCCTTGAGAAAGAAGATTGAAGGGAAGGAGAAAGCTGACTATAGAGAATATATAGGAGGATACTGAAAATATGGTTTTGCAAAGAATATAATCAAACTTATAATCAGTTCGCTAAATAGTTTACAGATATACATAATTACCCCCTTTCTTGTTTTCATCTGTTCAATATATATACATGCACAAAGGGAAAGGAGTGGTGTAAGGCAGTAAGTAGAGTCCTATCTACACTTCATTATTAGCTCATAGCACTTTGTGTTGGATTACCTTGTGTTCTCCTCCACAGCTACACCCCAGCATTCCCTGCAGATTCATTAATTATGCACTAATGCTTCACTGGACCAGCTCCTTCTAACCTGTGGGACGTCTATAGCTCAGTATGGCCCGACTCCATCTGCTCGGGTGTCTGATTACATATAATCAGGTTTTTAGCAGAAACTACCTTTAGCCCCGCGGCGCCTAGCAGCTCCCGTTCTGAGGCGAGAGACGCATTTGAGGAGCGACGGCGGGGGGATTCACAATAAATAATTTTGTGCTGATGCGGTGGAAAGCTGGGGAACCCGGGGGAGAACCGGGCTGCACATGCAAACACACAGAAGGTGCCACAAGGCTGAACCCCGGCAGCCACGAACACGCTCCGCATATCAATTTGTGAACTACAAAGATTGGAAACTTCACAAATCAATTCATATATGCTTTTAATTCATGCTCAGTGTTATTCATGAGCTGGACGCAGGTATAGACATCAAACTACGGGCGTCGATGGACTCCATGTAGCTTTGAGATGGTTAACGGCGAGATTTGTTGGGACCCAGCAGGAGAGCGAGGGAGGTCGATGGATCGAAAACCGGCTGAAGACCCCCACGGTCGTGAAAATCAGGCAAAATCTTTAGGTAGCTTTACCATGGGTGTGTTTAGACTGAGCTGCCTGGCTGGTTAAGCAGCACCTCGACCTGCACCGTGTTGGGCTGGTTGGAGAAGGACGGCCTGTGTTTGCACTGCTGTTGTCTCGAGCCTGTCTCAGAAATGTTAATTTTTTTTTTTGCAGATAATGCAGTGGTGTGAAATATTTACCTGCATAGAAACTGAATTTACAGCAGTTAGCCACAACATCTGAACCACTAGCAGATGAAGCTGAGATCAGCCTTTAGTGGGGAAATGTGTAGAACTACAGCAGCAAAGGGGACAGAGCAGACAGGTAGGGAGCATCAGCACAAACAAACAAACAAACAAACAAACAATACATGTACTGATTAACAATGTGTGCATATTCAAATATTGCACAAAAACCCTCTGCGTGTTGAAAATAACAGAATTACACCTATCAGTGGTATATATAGCGGTATATAGCGCAGATGTGTCCATCAGTGGAAACACTGGTTTAAAAACAATATTGATGTTTGATTTATATTATTTGTTTACATATTGCACAATTCTTCCAGATGTACAAAAATGCTGCTATGAAGTGACAAACTGATGGGAAACCTTTGGTCCTCACACTCATGTGGATGTTGCTTTGAGACCCACTGAGCATTGTTGCAGATCAAGCAGGCTTCCCTCAACCACAGCAACAACTGCTCAGGAGGAACATGACCAAGAGCCTGAGACTTTCACTGACCTCCAAACTCCCCACATCCCCTCTGATGGAGCACCAGATCCATTTACGGCCCACTTCCACCCACAGGGCTCTGCCACGGTTTCATTGTCAGATGCCACAGGACGACCTGAGAGGTCCTATGTTCATGTACCAGCAGGTCAGATCTGTTTTTACAGCTCAACAGCTATAGCAGCTGGTTTTAATGTTATGGATGACTGCTTTATATTTGTATCAGTCATGCCTTCAGCCTCCCACAGCCTGCTAAGCCCTAGCAGCTAGCTTGTTCACTGACTGCTCTGTACATTGCATCTTATATTACACTTGACGGCAGCATTCCAGTAGCTCACAGCTCTGACACGCTCACACATATCAATATGAATCTGCTTTATTTGTGTTGAGAGCACCTCTGGCATCTCCCATGAACGAGCAAAGGTGGAACTAACGGCAGACAAAGAGCGTCTTGTCAGCCACTAAACCTCTACTACCTTTTAATGTGGTAGATTCAACCAATGTGGGGGTTTACATCAGATGTTACAGACATTCAGAGGTATCACACAACTCTAAACTTTTTTTTTAGCCTTTCTTAGCTCATTATTTTGGTTTTCTTGTACATCTTTGCCCTCTCATAGTACCAGCAGCTCTTTCCGCTGATATAACTCTTATAAACTCACTGTTCTCTACCTGCCCAGCACCAGACAGCAGACAGAGTAGAGTTTGTAGAGGAACCTGCATATTTCTGTCAGGGATTGACAAACACCTCATCAGAGCTAAAAGGTATGTGACTGTTGAAACTGCTTTTGTCATGAAGTCAGCGTTGCTAATGAACATGCTGTACTTCAGTCATCACAGCTTTATGAGACCACAGTAGTTCATCAGTGCTGTGGTGTTTTTTCAGCTTTTTGAGGATTTTTTCTGCCTCCAAGTGGCCAAAAAAATCCAATCATCGATACTGAAACAATAAAAAAACCAACAAAACCCTGCAATAGCTGAAAGTATGATCCGAAGCATCCCAGCTCAGCCTGTGGTTGTCCAGGATACGCACGGCGCTGACGCTGGATTCACGCTGCAGCTGTTTAGCACACACAGCGAGCTAATCTGTTTCTGATGGATTGTAATAGCAAGGTCAGGGCGTGTTTGTGCCCACTCATCAGCTTGTTAAATCTCTGCTTCAGACACTTTCTGCATTTAAGCAGTTTATGATAATAAGGCTTCTTGCTGCAAACAGCCAATCCCGGCTGACCTGTCGTATTACCATTTTGAACTCACTTTGTTATGAAACGAGAGCGCACTCAGTCCACCTACACGCTGCCTTTCTTTTTCTTTTTTTATGTCGTTCTGGTTTCGGTGCAGCTGATTAAGTCGGCGTGTGTATGTGTTTGTGTGTTTGTGGTCATGCTGACGTGATGTGGATGAGCATGGGCGTGTTACAGTCATTTTATCAGCATTTTTGAATATCATACAGTTGTTAGCTGTTACAGAGCAGTCTGTATGTAACGGATTGCTTCGTCTAAAGCTGAAATAACAGTTTGGTAAAAATAAATAAATAAAAGTCTCACCCGAACCTGACTTTGCTATCTGAGCACAAACAAACTTACTTCTCCCTCACATCAGTATGCAGCTCTTGACACGGTGTGCATTCTCTGCTGCTGGAGGGTAGCATGTTTAATGCACAACGAAATGCAGCGCGGTATATAATGCAGCATAAACAAGAGAGATGATGGTCTGATGCACTTTCAGGGGAAGAAAAAAACTAGTGTTTGATTCACTGTAAATGTGGATAACATCCATAGAGAGCTGAGCCTCTGATGTCACATCTCATCATGTTGCACTGGCGTCTGTAAAGGCAGCACTGACACAGGCACAAGGCTCCTTTTTATCAGACAATGAGTATTTTTTAGGTAGGAGCTGTTTCTACCTTTGGACATGTTTCGACTGTCACTTCAGTCGTCCTTACAAACGCCACTGACGTCTGTGGAAACATCAGGACGACTCACAAGATCACAAAAAGAAAAAGCAGAACAGGTGAGCCTACGGTCAGCCATGTCAGACCACTGCAGAAGAAACAACCGCATCATGGACCGGGACAACGCAAAGATCATCGAAGGCCATAGGAACCAGGAGGCGAGCCAAAGACATCATGAGCCGTGATGAGGGGGCATCATGCTGCCCCACACATGGGACGCTGTCCTGCAGAGACCGGCGGGCGGCAGGAGGCGTGGCCTGTTGGGTCAATCTGACAGACCGCCAGGCGGGTCACACCTCCAGGAAACCAGCAGCTGATGAAGACACGTCACCTCAGACGTCAGTGATATTTGTGAGGAAGACTGAAGTGACAGTCGAAACATGTCAAAGGTTAAAACAGCTCTGATCTAAAAAACACTCATTGTCTGATAAGAAATAAACCTTATACCAATAATCAGAGTAGACAACATGAACCTAATCATGCTGCAGCAGTCTCTCCTTCATCCACGACATCCAGCCACCTCTTCTGCAGCCATTACTCCAGCTTGGTGACTGTCATTCCTTCAGGGTCATTATAGTGGTCACTGGGTGAAATTAAGTTTGTTACCTGAAAGCAGAAATACTAAACAAGACGAACTGAGTGAATACATGAAATACTGCTGAGCAAGTCTACATACCGAGGTTTGATTTAAAGGAATCCAGATTAGTATAAGTTTGATCAGACTTGTACCAGTGCTGTGACAGGTGGAGGTCTGCTGACTGTCCGTATCGCTGTAGCTACATCACCCACGTCTGTGATGCCTCCATGCATTCTGAACTCTTTTTACTGTGTCTTCTCTCTCAGGAGCGCGTGGTGGTGGAGAGTTCCCATTGGCTGGCGGTGGTTCCATACTGGGCAACGTGGCCCTACCAGACGCTGCTGTTGCCACGACGACACGTCCTCCGAATCAACGATCTGACGACGGAGGAGAGGGAGGGTGAGTGAAGACGCTGACAGAGCCGGTGGCCGAGGGAGCGATAAGATGATTTAGAGGGCTGTGAAGTGACTCGATGGCTCGCCGAGGAACCTGCAGGTCTGATTCCTGATGTGTTCGTTAACGGCACGTTCAGGCGTCGCAGACAAGCAAACGTTTAGTTTTACTCACTTTCAGTTGATGGAGTGGCGCGGATGTTTAAATATGCCGCCATATGGACGTGCTCAAAAATACGCAAAGACAAAAAGTTAACCTTCACTTCACACAGAATCCACAGAGGAGCCACAGAAGTCTGTTTATGTCTCAAACTGCATTCATTAAAATATCCTAATAGGTTATTATGGAACTTTTAACCAATGAAGCCCAAAAAAATACTGCTTAGCTCAACTTTAATCCAACTAGTTCACCACTAAACAGATTAAACACGATTAACTTTTAATAAATATGTTAGATCCTCATTTCTGTGTCACTTTTTGTTTACATGATGGATCAGTTTTAACCAATAAGCAGTCATTGTTAAGGTTTAACCTGCCTTTATAGGCGACATAATTCAAATTAAAAGACGTACGTGGCTCGTGGTTGGCATGTGTTTCTCTCCTGTCTACACTCCAAAGAATATGGAGATTATAGCATGTTTAATTAATAATGCAAACACCCAACATACTCCCTAATATCTCCCGGTGTATTTGGGTTTCCACTGTGGAAATGTTTCAGATGTTAAATGAAGGTTTCATGTTCTATAAGCGGAGACAAACGATGATTTGATGACAAGGAAGTTGCTTCTAACTTGAATCCCTGTTCTTTTCTGTAAAAATAAACTTGTTTGTGTGGTTGTGTAGGTTTTTAAACTCACTTTTCTTACTCGGTCTTTTTCACCGTTTACCGTCAGATCTGGCTGCCATCATGAAGCGACTGCTGACCAAGTACGACAACCTGTTTGAAGTGTCGTTTCCCTACTCCATGGGCTGGCACGGTGAGACAAAGAGTAGTGGAGCGAGGAGGTTAGGAAGAGAAAGTTTGGCTATGAAACTGTTCAAGGCGTTTTTATATAGCGTGATGGAAGGCGCGAGTGACAGATGGCGGGAAAGATTAAAGACGACTTAATGAAGTAAATTTAGTGGCTAATTAGTGGATTTGAACACAAGTTACGAACTGGATGCTGTTCACTTATAGTGGAGCCTGAAATTATTCCTCGTGATGTGTTTTTTATTCAATCAGGAGCTTTTCTCTGGCTGGAAATGGCAGAAACAAAAGATGGTACGACGCTGTGTTGGAGATGTTAATGATTAATTAAGCTGCTAATATTTACTTTCTCAGTGCTGAATGACACCACAGTAATCAAACTTCTTTCTATAATTGCCAATAAGAGTTTTTCATTTGTCCAGTGGGGTTTTGGAACTCCACCTTTTTGCGACCATCTCCAGGCTTTGGTTCCCTCCACAGATT
Source organism: Stegastes partitus (assembly GCF_000690725.1). NCBI lineage: Eukaryota > Metazoa > Chordata > Actinopteri > Pomacentridae > Stegastes > Stegastes partitus. Next base: position 21,266 of record NW_007577845.1, on the reverse strand, counting down.
TTGGGGTTCAGGTCTGGACTCTGGCTGGGCTGCTCCTACATGTGGATGTTTTTTTCTCTTACCTGCTTCTTGACTGCTTTGGCTGCATGTTGTCAATCATTGTCCTGTTGAGGGAAACAATGCAAGTTCCTCTGCAGACTGCCAGACCTCCAGAATCATGATCTAGTCTAGTTTTCTCATGACACCGCTCACTATGACGACGCTGAATGAAACACTGGCTGAAAAACACCCGGTAGCATCACATCACCACCACTGCACCACTGTAGGGATGGTGTTCTTGA
>NW_007577845.1:0-20520 GCF_000690725.1 Stegastes partitus | reverse complement strand
TAATTACCAATCTTCATTTGTCTTCAAGCTTTGTGTGCCTGTTTTGGAGACGTGGAGTCCATGTTGGTCAGCGTCTGTGGAGACCAGTCTGGTGGAGGTGTCCACTGGAGTGTCTGCCTTAAGACGTTCTACCACAACAGACTGATTAAGATGGCCTTGGTGGCGATCCTTGCATTTTCTCTACTTTTCTGGCTAACTCAGGGCTCACGTTTGGCTTCCCACCATGCCCAGTAAGACTTTTCACAGCGTTGAACTTCTTGTACTTTCAGATCATTCTTTGCACTGCGGCCACTTGAAAACATCTTTTCCATCTTGTGACCAGCCTCAGTACACAGTGGAGGCTCCTCAGCAAGTGGTTTGTCGCCAGATGACTTGCGATTCATTAGTAGAACGACTGCGTCATCAGTTCGTGTTGCATTCGAGTGCTCTTGAACACGAAAGAAATTACCGTTTGGGATGGGGGAGAACATTGCATTTCCTCAGAACACGTTGTCTTGCCTTCGTCTTTCACTTGTTTGTGTAACTTCCATTATATAATACAGTCCTGGGTTTATCGGGCTGGCTATAAGCTAAATCACCTATAGCTGAGGTGAAGTCAGTACAAAGAGCTGCAGTCACAGCAGCGTGAAGGCAGCGTGTTCATCTGTGACTGTCATCTGCAAACCTCAGCCCCAGAGTCTGCTGGAGCCTTTTCACATCCAGGATTATACAGGGCTTCTGGTGCTTCACTAAATTAAAGGAATGAGAAGTGATATGGAGGGAAGAGGTGCATTAAAGTCCCGCCGCTCCTTACCTAACTTTTTTTTGACGGTCTCACAGGTTTTTAATACAGCAAATCCCTTCCATTTGCACTCCTCCATATGCCTCATATCTTGCATCTCTTCAGTTTTTCTTTTTTAACTACATGAGCATCAGAAAAGCCGCCACTTCTCACCTCTCTCTGAACGCCCTTCACACTCCTGTTTATCTCTTTCCATTTTCCATTTCTTTCCTCCTCCTCTTCATATACTTTATCATTTATTCTGCTGCATTGTCCTCCTTCGGTCCTTCCTCCTGCTCTTCACCCTGTTGCTCGCTTTAGCCGACGTCACGTCTGTATGATTTCACATGCGGAGCGCTTCTCTTTACATCATCCGACGCTATCTTGGCTTCATCCGTCTCTGATATAATTTGGCAAAAGCACTTATCACGCACCAACACAAATATCACATCAGAATATTGATTTGCTTGCCCAATGTCATGGGAAAGGCGTGTGCGTTTGCTGCAGATCAGACAGCTCTGGTTGCATTTCAATCATCTCTGCTGTAATAATTAAACGGATCCTCTCAGCTTTGATGTCACCCACTTACTTAATATCACCACTTCAATGCACACTGAGACACAGCAGAATAAGTGGAGCTGTGAGAATGTTCTCTCTCACATAAGGCAGGTAAAGAGGCCTCGCTCACGGTGCACATCCAGACTTTTACAGCAGATAAAGGGACAAGCTTCTTTTACATATTTAAACGGTGACGCGGTGAAGCACTTTCAGCTGAGACACACTGATGTGAGGCATGTTTTTGCATAAACCTGTTTACATTTGTTTGTTTTTGTCTGTGGCCACTTGATGGCAGCACAACAAGCTGTAAACAGCCGTTTCTGAGATGTAATTGGCTCCTCGACACTTTGAACAGATACGGAGCAGCAGCAGCGTTTGTTTGGAGTTGTCTGTGTTTCCATCTGAGGAATGTTTTTCCTATAAAGTTCTGTTTTGGTTTCCAGAACCTCAGAGGGCCATATGGGTATGTTTAGCTGCTTACTCTGTCAGTCCGGTGCAGGGCAGGGATGCATGAAATTGGATTTTTGCCGATATCTGATATGTTGGTATTTTCCAACTCATTTTGGCCAAGAACTGAAGCTCATACAGACTTTGCATGTTGGTTTTTTTGTTCCTTCTGATTGCAGAGAATAGCAGATCTCTCCTGTAGTGGATTTAGCTAATTGTTAATCCTGCTCTCATCTCGATCGCCCACTGGCAGGTGCAGACATAGAATATGCTTTTCAAATGTGCACATTCACAAGACAAACTGCTGAAACTTACACGTGAAGCCGCCAGATTTATTTTTATGTAAATTTTCCTACTAAACAACAAACTTGTCGTCAGTGCTGACATTTAGTTTTAGAGCCTCTCCTGGCTGATGCAGGCTGTCGGTGTGCATCGAGCCAGCACAGGGCAGGTGGCATAAACGGCCTTTTTACACAAAGTCATTTGATCTGTCACTGATAAGAACACACTGAGTGCAGCAGATGTAATGTACATGTACGTTTGTGTACCAACAAGTTGGAATCTCTTGTTTTTGCTCGTTATTTTACACTCACAGCAAAAGTCACGGCTTGTTTGTCTTCTCTAGCCTCTTCTTCCAAGTGTTTGTTTAGTTTTTTGTTAGAGATGGCTCCAGAAATACTACTAATAAATAATACTAATGATAAATAACGACAGTGAGTGAATAATGAAATGATAGAAGACGCTGTTACACTTGATCAGCGTTTGTGACGTAGCTACACTCACATAGTTCAGAACATTTCCAGCTTCTTCTTCTCAGTCTCTGCTGCAGCATCCTCAGCATGTTGAGTGTTTATTTTCTGTACCTTCCATTACTTTTGCATCACAAAACACTCCTGTGAAAGGAAATGGAACAACCAGTAGCTGCGAAAAAAGTCAACAGAAGTGATGGGACGCCTTTGCAACAATGGCCAAATTACCTTTTTTTTGCCGCCTGATAAACACATTTGATCTCAGATATCTTCTCCTGTAAAGAAACAACATCGCAGGAGACTGGGAGCTTTGTGCAGAAGAGTGTGTGCTGTCCAGACAGCTCTTTTCCTCCCAAGTTAATGCAGCAATGCTCAGTGTAGGTATTTGCTGACATTTGCCTGCACTAAGGCAGTGAGAGAAATACATATTGCGAGTTATGTTGGAGAAACACCTTGCACCGGGTTCAACCTGCAGCAGAGGTTAGCAGAGTCCAGTGATGCGATGAGGTGATGAATGACAGAAAGGAGAGCGGTGTCATCATGGCTGAGCGCGCCGGCTGATCCTTGTATAAACTAAAGCTTGCAGGTTCAGTCCCTGCAGCAGCAGCAGCAGCGTTCTGTGAATTGATTTAGTGAAAGGAAACTTCACTGCTTACTGACTTTATATCATTGCCAGGGATGATTTATAAAGAAGAAAAGCATCACCGTGTATCAATAATGATCAAATTCCTGCATGTGCCTGTGTGTTTGGTGCCAAATAACAAATGTTATCACAGTAAACTAACCCAGTTAATAGCATCCTGCCCAACATCATTTACAGCAGTATGTTAGCATGATGGAGTTAGCTTATAGCTCAGAGCACAGTTGTCATTTAGTCCAGCCTCACAGAGCTACAGTTGGTACTGTCTTGTCTGTTTCACTTCTAAATGACGAGGTGTGTGTGATCTGTTTCATCTTCCATTAGCAGCCTCAGCGTGCACAAAGTCTGACCTCAGAGTTGAATCCTAACTTGTTTGATTCAGTCCACAGCTTCACAGTCCAGATGCAAATCAGACAAATTAGTTTCAGAGGCGATTGTTGGGCCATGATTACGTCATCTCAGATCAATTCTCTGTGTTTTTTTAAGACTCACCACCTGAGTCGATGCCGTGCTGCTGTCAATCTTTGGCTGTTTTTTTTTTTTTTTTTTCAAAAGCAGGTTCACTCGGGCGAAGGCAGCCCACATGAAAGATAGTTTATAAAAAGAGAGATGATACACTCCCACCCAAACTGTGGTGCAGCAAAGAGGACAGAGGGCATGAGAGGACACAGCCATCGCTTTCTTCTTCTTCTTCTTTTTCTTTTCTTTTTTAGTTTATCAGATATCAGATCTTTGAAGCAAATCTCCGTCTACAGCTGCCTGTGGTGAAAGCTCCTACAGATCTCATGTTAAGTTTGGGCTTTAATCTTTGAGTCTGTTTTATTTCTCAGAGACTTAAAACGTACAGGTCACGTTACGGGAACGGGTTCACAACGTACACGTTGGCAATCAGTGACTTTGCCTTAATTACTGTGAAAAACAATTTTCAGTCATAAAGGTAAATACATGTAGAGAAATAAGACGTGAGAATTGTCTTCAAATGATTAATGAGACGTCAAAATTAGGCCTGTAGAGTTTAAAATGAATGTCAGGAAGATTGTACATGAACATATAGAGCAAGATCATGATCGACACACTCAGTACCTGAGGTTGGAGTTTTATTACACACATGACTGTTCGGTGGTTAGCATCGTTAGCGCCTCACAGCTAGAAGGTCGCCGGTTGGCGTCCCGGTGAGGACACCCGGGATCTTCCTGCGTGGAGTCTCCATGTTCTCCCCGTGCAGCGTGGGTTCTCTCCGGGTTCTCCGGCTTCCTCCCACAGTCCAGAAACATGCTGAGGTTAATTGGTGATTGTAAATTGTCCGTAGGTGTGAATGTGAGTGTGCTTGGTTGTCTGTCTCTAAGTGTAGCCCTGTGATAGACTGGTTACCTGTCCAGGTGAACCTGCCTTCACCCTGAGTCAGCTGGGATAGACTCCAGCCCCCCATGACCCTAGTGAGGATTAAGGTGTAGAGATGATGGATGGATGTGCGGTTTGAGTAAACTATAAACAAACAAGTGTTGCATCATTTAACTTAAGGTGTCTTCTGCTGTGCCGTATCACCATCCTCATGTTACCTGTCTCCTGGTGTCCACTGCGCCTCTTGCAGCTGATTGTTTGCTTCCATATCACCGTTTTCTTTAGTTGGTAGAAGAAGTTGTAATCTCCACATCAGGCTGCATCACTGAGGAGGAGACTGCTGAGGTTACTGTCAGACATACGGTACCCACTGACCACCACATCCTCATCCACATCTACAAACACACACACGTGGCTCGGATAATGAGTTCCCCCATCTGCTTTACTTCAGCTCATTTGGAAGCAGACAGCTTTTTTGGAGGCCTAAAGTTAATAGTGATAGTGTGGAGAGAGAGAGAGAGAGAGAGAGAGAGACGTGGTTGGATGCTGTTTGAGTCATCTGGGAAATCATGGATTAGATTAGACGAGAAAAATATAACACATCACAGACAGTATTAATGGTCTGGATGAAGGACTGGGACAGAGAGAGAGACCGATAGTCGGAGGGGCTTCTGTTATAGAAGGAATCCATAATACAGGCTGAATTAAAGCACACAGAGTAACTGGCGGCGTGCTGGATTTATGGTGGTGGTTTATAAATCAGTCAGATGTGCAGCGGTATGATTTGTGTCTGAGCGTTACGGCGCTAACTGTTGGGTTTGCTGCTGTCCTGTCCACAGATACCTGTGACTTTATTTCCGGTCTGAATCGATGCACACACTCGTGCACTCACACTTTAAAACCGGGTAATTGTCCACTAATAGGAGCATCCGTCTCTATTCATTCTTTATCTGGCTGCTTCAGGCTTTTCTTTGTTCCTCCTTTTTCGTTTCCCATTCATTAGTTTCCTTTATGTCGCCTTCCTGTCATCTCTATCTGTGTCTGATCAGCCCCCATTGTCAAGAAACTGCCTCAACAGGAGAAGCTTTCCTTGTAAATTCAGTGTCTCCAGGGATCTATTTTATTTGATTTTTTTAGCTTCTTTTGTGTGTTTTTTTTTAGGATATATGCCACTGCTGCTTCTGCTGTTCTGATCGCCTCGTTAGCTTCCATTAGGACAACACAGGCAACGCCGAAGCTGTTTAAACAGTCACAAGTCATTGAAAATATATCTTTGGTCCCGACTCTCTTTAGAAGATTTAGAGAGGCGTTCGTATAAAGATGCAGAGGATGCAGTTTGGTTTGTCAGGCTACCTACGGAGTCGGTGTCAAATTAAAGGCAAATCCGGAACAAAAGAGCAGATAAACACGTTAAACACAAAGTGAATTATACGCTGTGGGGTTCAGGCTCCACATTTACCCTCGTCGAGCAGCTACAGAGTCACATTTACACTCATTTTCTGCCTCCTCACAAAAGCACGCTGTCATAGTGAAACCTAAGATTACAGCTCTGTTACCCGCAAACTCAACTCTAGCTGCTGCTTTAATTCACCGTGTTGGCTAGCTGGTGGCTGGGCGTCTCATCTGCAGCTTAAAGGACTTAATGAGCAGAAGGCCTTGTTCATGGATAGCAGGGAGATAAATGAGCTGGTTTATGCGTATTCCTGATTACTCTTTAGTGTTTCATTGTGCTGTCGTCAATACTTGTGTGCACACACGTGTTTCGCTGCGCACGAGTTTTGCAGAGATAATGAATATCCTGCAGTGTTTCTGTGTTTTGCATCGGTTGGAGTTTTTCCCGGTGTGGAGTTTGCATGTCCTCTCTCTTTCCCTGTGTGGGTTTTCTCCAGGTGCTTCCTCCCACAGTCCAGAGACACGCGTGTTAGCTTCATTAGCGATTCTAAACTTGGCTGTTGGAATGAAAACCAGCGTGAATGATTGTGTGTCTCTTTGCGTTCGCCCTGTGATGGACTGGTGACCTGTCCGCGGTGAAGATGTAATACCTGTGATGGAACATGAGGTTCATTTTTAGCCCAGAGTTTTATATTTTGTGAACACCTTGGTTTGGATTGGCACGACGTCTGTTAGGTTAAAGCCCAGATGTACATACATGCAGGGTTAGGGTTAGAACAGCTTCCTGGTGTTGTACGTACTGGATGGTAGACGACTTCTTCTGGAGACCACAATGTGAGAATGCAGAGTTCGAGGTCAGATGAGCTACTGAGCAGCACAGACTTCAGGTTGCTGATCCTTAAACCTTCTCAGATTTTCAAGAAAAAAAACACAATCCAATAAAACAACTTTCCCCAACACTTAATTTGAAGAGACCCCTCCATAAACATGCAGGACCACTCATACATGCTGGTGCGACCTTGTGATAAAAGCTTATTACGTTACTTTTAAAGCCAAATCTGCACCATCTGGGACATTTTATTACATTATTGAGTTTCATTGGATTTTCAGTTGGGTTAAATGCAGTTTTTATTATGTTTTCAGTAAATTATGATATTATTTGGTACGACGACGCTCAACAGGGCACAATCTAATCTGTATCTGTAACACGTCGTCACTGAACGGACTGGTGCAGAAATAAATATAACACCTCAGTTCAGTTTATTTTGTTTATCTCACCAGACATAGCATGAATTAATATAAACTCATCACATCACTGTAAACTCAGACTGGGTTTATTGTTCAGATTGATCCACACAGTGTTGTTCAGGACAGGAAGGGGTCAACGTGAGAGCACAGCTATGTAGGATGTGAGGACAGAGCAGCTGAGGTCAGTGTGCAGGTTCAGGCTGTAACACCCTCAACCCATCTGGATAATCTGTGGTAGCCAGCAGCAGCAGCAGCAGAACAAAACCCGACTGACTGCAAGCCGGTTCTCTTCCTCTCTCCTCAGGAGCCCCAACCGGCCTCCATTTAAAAGAAGACAACTCCCACTGGCAGCTGCACGCTCACTACTACCCTCCTCTGCTGCGCTCAGCTACCGTGAAGAAGTTCATGGTGGGCTACGAGATGCTGGCCCAGGAGCAACGGGACCTCACCCCTGAGCAGGTTATTCATTAACACACATTTATACAGCACAGGAGCTGTTCTGCGGTGTACAGCGCATAATGCAGACGCATATTTGTTGGAAAATGTTTTCTGTTCCGTCTCGCTCTCTGTCGAGCCTGTTGAGACTACAGTTAGATCTCATGGATCAAGTTAATGATTTTACCCAGAGCTTCCTGCAGTAAGAAGTTCTTACAGCAAACTAATTATAATGCAGAACCAGGACTGTGGTGGATTCACACTCCCTGTTGCTTTAAAACCGCATAAAAGCTCAATATTGCTGTTCTTGTCGTAGGCTGCAGAGAAGCTGAGAAACCTGCCAGAGGAGCACTACAGAACCAGGGAGGCCCGGGAAGGAGAGGTTAAAGGGAAATGACCTGTGCGATGGGTGGTGGAGGTTTATTAAAGTCAGTTTACTCTTTTGGACCTTGACTGAGCAAGTCCTGTAAAACTACCAAAGTGCTTTGATGACAGAGGGCTGAGACGTGTTCCCATCCACATGACATGCAGCACGTGTACGTTTACGTGTCCATCGGGCTGCTTACAGTAATTATCAGCTTCTGACTCCATGTGGTATGAAAGCTGGCCTCCATGTTTTATAGGAGATAATGAGGGAACGCTCTCTCCTGCCGTCTCTTCTGTTGAATCTGAACAAACTTTGTTGTTTGCTTATGTTGGGAAGCTTTCAGCCACAAAGCTTTTTTTTTTTTCCCCTCCAACAACACAATGACTAATTTGTGATTCAAATCAAAGTCTGTTTCTTGTAAATGTTTTTGCATGAAGTGCTATTGAGCGAGTTAACTGATTGCTGGCTTTCAGACTCAAATGAGGTGCCGTGGTTAATTCTGCATAGAAAATAAATGATTCACCAGATGCCATGTCTCCTGTTTACAATAAGAGCCAGTGAGCAGGGAACGCTCCCACAGCCACAGCTAGCATCACCTGATAAAGATTTAAGGATTATTTTAGTGGTCAAAGTGGTCACCGTGTCAAATCTTTTTATGGTCGTGGTTCTCTGCAGGAAACTGGTGGATTACTTCCTCTGGGTTGGAGGTAAGTTGTTGCCCCAAGCATGGGAGTGTGAGTACCTCAGGATCTTGTTCATGAGTGATGGGAACAGGGAGTGTGAGATGGCTTGGTGCAGCATCAGTAATCAGTAATGTGGGCGTTCTGCTGGACCGTCGTGGTAAAGAGGAAGCTGAGCTGGAAGGTGAGCTTCTGGATTTACCAGCCGTTCTGTGTTCCAGTCCTCACATGTGGCCATGAGGTCTGGCTAGAGCCTGAAAGAATGAGGTCGCAGATACATGAGCTTCTGTTATAGGGTGGCTGGACTCTGTGTTGGAGACGGGGTGAGGAGCTCCGACATCCAGAGGTAGCAGGACGAAGCATCTCTGCATCAAAAGGAGCCAGTTAGGTTGGTTCAAGCTTCTGATTAAGATGCATCCTGGACGGCTGCTTTTGGAGGCTTCCTGGACAAACAGCTCGATGGAGGGATTACATATCTCATCTAGCATGGAAACGCTTTGGGATCCCACAGGAGGACCTGAAGGTGTTGCTGGGGAGAGAGACGTCTGGAAAGAACTGCTGCCGCCGTGACCAGACCCCCGGTAGGTGGAGGAAAATATACAGAGTGAAGAGGGAGGTTTGAGGAACAGTAACCAGCTGTAAATGGTGAATGGTCTGCACTCATGTACCCATCTTCTCCTCAAAGGGCTTCACAGTGTGTTTCTAGTTCACACGCTGACGGTGGGAGGGCTGCCATGCTAGTTAGCTCCTGCCATTGGGAGCAACTTTGGGTTCAGTCTAGTCGAAGGACACTTGGACATGTGGAGGGGATTGAACCGCCAACCTTATGATTAGCAGACAACCTGCTCTACTGCTGTCAGCTTGAGCAGCTTCTCTAACCTAGAAAGGTGTACATGGTGGTCCCAACAGAAGGTAGTCCATCGTCCTCCTCTCCATAACACCAGGATGGTGTCTCCAAATGTCTCCTCATTTTACTGTACAGTACTAAAAGCACCTTTTCCATCCATGCATTTTTAAAACACAAAATGTAGAACTCTGCATGAGCCTCGTTTTAAACGAGGAAAAAACTGCTGAAGTGTTATTACAAGATCAGTCAGGACCTTTTATTACAACGTGGAGAAGTTATTATATTACTGGGTTTTATTACATTTTAAATTAAATTAGGTGCAAATTTTATTAAATTTTCAGACGACATTACATTTTCAGTAAATTATTACAGCGAGTGCTACAAGGAGCAATATATTAAATAATAGGAACGCATCGAGTAAGTGTGTGTTCATAGAGTGTGTTCACTCTGTCTGCAGTTTATTAAGGTCACATGTCTGATGCAGTGTGATGAAGTCCTATAAGCTCCTGTTTAATGTCTTATCATACAGAGAGGTGTTTATTGTAGCCGACCCACACTGATGTCGTCTAAATGGGACAAACACCCGTCAGCATAATACCGTAATAATAATGCAGTTCATTGTATCTACATTAAAAGGTTTTAGTTCATGTGAGTGATTTCCATCCCAGACAGAGATGAACTGGAGCCTTCACTGAACTTCTGGAATCTAACGCTGAGGTTTTTTCTCCTCCACCTTTCTCCCTTTCAGCCGATCAGTCAGACAGCTCAGGCAGCAGATGCTCAGGACTGGTGATGGAGGCTGGTTCAGGTGTTTCAGCAGCAGGTGATGGACCTGTCCTGGTGCTCTTCACTGTGACAGATCTAATATTTAATGGAGCGCTTTTGTATTCGCATGATGCTGGATTCACATTTGTTCTGCACCAGTGTGTACATGCAATGTTCATTCTAATAACTTTATTCTAATGAACGAGCCACTGGTGGAAAGATTCAAACTGGGGGAGAATAAATGAATCTTCTGTTTCTAGTAAACCTACAGGGATCAGTAATGTGTTCACTGGAAAACACACAGAACAATGAAGCTCATGTGAGAGGATCCATGAGATTAGGATCCTCTATTAACTACTAAAGCCTGAATGCACTTGTGTAAGATCACAACTTCTGGCTCTGGCATATTCAATGAGATGCACTCACACGATGGTAACAGTAGATGGCAGTGTTGCTTAAAAAGTTAGCGTTAATACACCGTTAGCCTATTGCAGCACCATCACATGCAACTTCTCCGGTTTTCCAGTTGAACCGAAAGCTTCTGCACACTGGTCTCCATCAGAGTGGAGGTCAGACGTCAGAGGGGAGGTCAGACGTCAGAGGGGAGGTGAGACGTCAGAGGGGAGGTCTGACGTCGGAGGTGTTTGACGTTATGAGGAGGGATCATGTGACCTGCCTGGGTTCTTGTTGCTCTCTGTGACACCCGTCAGCTCTCAGTTAAAATGTTCAGCTTCCTAAACTGCTGTCACATCATGACCTCCTGCCTCTTTTTTTTTTTTTTACTTCCCAGACAAAACTACCTTTTCATTGGGACTTCAGTCGATGCTGTTTCACAGCCGCGCCGACTGATTGATAATTAACGACAAACCACAAAATGCTGTGAGGAAACTAACTCCATGTTCAGGCTTTGGTTTCCTTTCATGATGCAGGAAGAAGGTCTGTCCGTGCCTGAGCCAGGAGCAGGCAGTAGACTGGTTAGAGTTAAAGGTCAGGGCTCAGGAGGCCACTGATCTGTTCAGCTTATCAACTAATCCACATTCACTGACATCATTTTTAATGTGTGGTTATTGAACACTGGACTTAAATTTAAATACTGAAGTCCATCAGAGTATTCCAGAAATACACAGTACTAGAAAAAGCAACCGTTTATTTGTGGGTTTATGTTTAGATTTATGGTTAAAGTAGCTCAAGTTATAGAGTTAGACATGTTGCCATGACAACTGCAGATAAGGTTAGGCCCTTGAAAACTCATCCTTCATGAATATGCCGGCGCACACCTCCGAGTGTGTGTTATGTTCAGACTTTAATTGCGCTCATTTGAGCCCCAGATGCCAGTCAAGTGTGTCAAATGGTAAAGAGCATATGGCCATTCCAGCTAGCATAGCATCAGTCTTTAGGCTTTACTGCCTCTCTAACAGGAGGCCAGTAGTCTGGCTTTAGTGTGATGAGAGGAACATGCAGGGACGGTAAACGTGATGTCGAAGCCCCGTTACCGCTGTGGAATAAAGAGCCGCAGCATTTTCACATCAGTTTACACGCTGACATAGAATAAATGGTGATGCTTTAAGTAATAATCATTTGCACCATTTCTCTGCTCAGAATCTATTAAAGGATGCTGAACGCTGAAGACATTCAGCCGATGGTGTTGATCTGCAGTTCCTGTGAAGCTGTGCGCATGTGTAGCAGAAGTACAACCTGTAAGTCACTTTTTAAACGTTTGGTGTTGCTGCTGGAGACTGAAGAGTTGCAGTTGTTGCATAGCCCGACCACTCCAGCACAGAATGGATCCGGTAGGTCAACAAACCACTCTGGGTTGTGATGGTTTAAACCAGCCACGAGCTTATTGGTTGGAGCTACGCAGCAGTTACGTTTTGGTGAAACATTTGCATGCAGGGAGGCAAGAAAACCAGCAGGGCTGCCTTCAGCACCGTCCAGAACTTTACTGTGCAGCGATTCTTGTTGTTTGACGTAGTAATGCATAGATAATAGTGGAAGTGGAGGAGGAAGCTGTGAAACCTGAGGCCAGTGGCGGGCTTAAACTCCCATCTGGTCAGTCAGAACATTTCCCGGTCACCAGTGAATCTGTAAACCTACGACTCTTCCCCCTTTTCATTTGGATAGGATCCTGATGTTTACCTTCCTGTGGACGCTGCCAACGTGGCTGATAAGCGGTGAGTATTGTCTACACGGACTTTACAACAGATTACTTGGTGGAGAAAGAAGATTAGAAATGAGTGGACAGGAGTCCTTCGTTGTAATCAATAAGCATGTTTGACGTCCAAGTAATTAGAAATCTGACGTGAAACTTCAATATTTCTGATTCTATGAGGTTTCTGGTGAATGTTTTACTTCACAGGCAATTGAGTTGAGTTTTTGACAGCAGTGAGGAGAGCGGTGTTGAAAAAGCAGAACCACATGTCAAGTCCATGCCACAGTTTTTGATTTATTTACAAGAGAAACGAGCCGCCGCAGACGTTCTAACTTCTATTCAGACCGCTTTCATATCGCCTCAGCTTCACCTACTTCAGTAAATATATCATCTACTCAGGTAAGCAGCAGGTGAACTAAACCAGTACAGAGCTTCTCATTCATACAGAATAACAGAGAAAGCATCTAAGGTTCGGGGCACAGCTGAGAACACCAACACAGAAAAATAATTTACAGCACATCCGTTGTACCTTCCCTTCGCCCACTTGGTAGCTCCCAGTCGCTCAGTGCTAATGACACACACCTGTTTGTGCAGGTATATCATAATGCATCATAAAACCATCATACATTAGCAGACTGAACAGCTCATCTCCTTTTCCACACACACACTGTGTCGCATTTTTGTCAGCCCCTGATTTTATCTGTGCTTTCTGGTGGACTAATGGAAACTGCAGCGATGCCCAACTGCTGCATTCCACAGCAGGAATCATTAATATCTGGAAATGTCAGTGTTAATTAGAACAAAAAATGTATTCCAATCAGCTTCTGCCCTGTTTTCACCGACACACCGACTTCCTCAGACTAACAAACTTTATTTTTGCAGTAGCTCAGCTGTTTCTGGGGAGCGCACGGAGGCTGGAGATGGATTTCAGGTTTACACGATAAAAGTAGAGATGAGCACACGCTCAGTGTCACATGGGCAACGACACATATCAGCCACACACACGCGCCGCTTTCATTATTAATGCTGCTGTACTTCCACAGAGGCTCCGATGCTCCATAAATATTAATACCGAGTCCAGGTTCTGTTAAAACGTGCGGCTGAACGGCTGAAGGAAGTCGGTGCGGTTTATCGACGGAGAGGTTCTTTGAGGCCACGGATGCTGGTGAGACTGTGCATGTCTCCACGTGGCCCTCTTTATGTACTGTGACAGACCTCATTCATTCAGGTCAATATTTATCCAGTCCTCCAGGCTCACCGTGGATCCTCTTCTCATCTATTTCATCACTCCTCGGAGACTCTCTGTGTGTGTGCACGGGTGTGTATTGAAGAGATATATTTCTATCTCCACACAGACAGCGCAAGAATGTGTGTGTGTGTGTGTGTGTGTGTAACCCTTGTGTATCGTCTCACTGGCAGAAGCAGGAAGATAGTTTGGCTGCTTCTCCAGATTCTTGCTGCTCGTCTTTTGCAGCCTGTTCTGGTGGAGAATTGTTTTCCCAGAGAAGCTAATGATGCCAAATGTGCCTTATGAAATCTGATTAGTATCATTTGCATGTGCTCATTGTACCAACACTTTGTGCTGTTTTAAAAAAAAAAAAACAGTGACATTCTACAAACAGGGGGTGGACACAATAATAGGAACACTGGGTTAATTTGATTTAATTTCCATTTTAGCTTCTAGTTTGTGGTGATGTTTGCGTTGGATTGTGGTATTTCATTAAACATTCATGCTGTTCAGCGTTAACCACGGTTTGGGACCTTTTCATTACATTTTAAAGAGCTCTCAGCAGCACGTAGGTCTTGTTCAAACCATTTCTTTTTAAAACAAAAATAACAAGGGTAGGTTTGTTCAATATTGCACCGACAGTGCAATAAATCACAACTGGAAGCTATCTCCTTCTCATGGCACAGGTGTGCACTGAATTACAAGCGTAGTCTGTCCACTGCTGGAGCAACGTATTTCTCATTGTTAATCAGGAGCAACAAAACACACTCCTGGATGTTTCTATTGTGTTTTGGAGCTGAACTTTGTCAACAGCAGCTGCTGGTTTGGGTCATGATCAACATTATTACTACAGATTATATTATTATGTTATTTAAGATTTTTTTTTTCTGCACCAAAAACAAAGTACGGATAAATGAGATGGAAGTATTTATTCCACATCGTTGCGTGCTTCTGATGTTGAAGCTGATGTTTGCTTCCAGCCTGACCTCCTGCCTCCACCAGCTCAGCTCCTCTGCTCTCTGGCTGGTTTGAACGCTGTCACTGTTTTACTTCAACGTGTTTGCCAGCATTTGTCTGTTAACTGAAAGTAAAGCTGAGGCGAATGTGTTACTGGTATCAAAAACAACAATTAAAATGGATATTCAGAGTTATTCCAGTTCATCCTGAGGTCCGCTGCTGAGCCAGCACATCAACACATTCATCTTTTGGCAACAATAAACATCTGTACAACCTTTATTGGCATTTTATCTAATGGAGATATTTCATTCTGCTCTAAAGCTGCAGCTCCTGGCGAGATCTTACTTTGCATATTTATCATTCTAAAATACTCTCTTGGCTGAAGCAACGCTCACAGTTAGGCTGAGAAAAGATGCGTTCTTAGTTATAAATCAGAGCATCAGAATGAAGCGTTTTTATATTCAGCTGACTTTCTTCACCAGGACCTCAGGTTACAGCTCCATGTATTTGTAATTATGCAGGATATTGCACTCGCATCAGACCCCGCTGCTTGCAGAGGGAAGTAAACAGGTTTTCTTTCATCCATAGAGAAAGCACACTTTCATCACATAACCACGTCTCTCTCTCTCTCTCTCGTCCAGACGTCTTCTCAGATGCTGCACCAAATACCAACTTATCCATAACACAGCCGTGATAATGTCAATCATAAGTGCACCCTCTGGGATGGTGACCTTTTCGGTTCACTGACGTTGTTAAACTCAGGTTGACATTAGCTTAAAAGGAAGAGTTGTCGAGCACAACTCCCCTCTCCATCCTCTCCTGGCTGACCAGAGAGAGCCAGATAGATGCAGGCAGACCTAACAGCTCAGTAGACTCCAATTAGAGGGAGGCGTGAGCGAGCCTCTCACCCGCTAATATGACACCTCACCGGGTGCTGCAGACCCTGAGATAAGGAGGGAGACAGAGTGGTGGAGAAGGAGGAGGGTGTAGCTACAAGATGTGAAGACGCTGCAGGGCTGCTTCATCTCAAACTGAAACACAACCACTTTAAACGTCTGCTTTCTGAGAGTTACGGCCTCAAAAATTAGCGGCGTTACGGCCTGTCTTGGCACAATCTCACTAACGGTTTATTGTGGCATAAGGTTGTTTATCTCAGGACTGGATTGCATTATACTGTAGGATGTCCCGGCAATTTGTTCCGCTTTATGGCATGAGTGCCTTTTTTTATGAGGCTCTGACATGGCGCCCTCCCACTCCATCTGTGTCTGTCTGCAGCCACCGTGTTCCCTTTGCCCCGAGCACACCGCGGCGCCGACACACCTCGTGAGGCTGCTTTGGCAAACGATTCCTTACATCCGACGACATTAACGTTCCTTCTGAGTCGCGTCTCTGTAGGTTTCAGTTCTGGTTCTGGTGAATCACATGGACCTTTTGATTGCTAGACGTTGGATTTTCTTGCCCAGTTTGTTGCCGGGCAGGTATTTTTGTTAAAAGAGGAACCTGCTTCTACTGGAAATAAGCCGGTTGAGAGCAGAATTTGAAGGTCGTGGAACCAAAACGATGAGCTGAAATAGCCGCAGAACTTTACACCACACGTTGTCGCTTGATTTATCGCTACGACAACATGTTGTTCAGTGGAGCCTTAACTTTGTCAGCGTGTCACACGGTGTCGTCTGTAAGCCTCAGCGCCGTTTATCGGCGGCTATTGAGGCTCATTGCTCTGGGTGGCAGCTTGTGACCTTTCTGGCTGACAATACGAGTTTGTTTTAGGCAGAGATGCTACACAGAAAGGGAAGGATTCCTGTAGGCTGACGGATGTGAACGAACAGCAAAATGATGATTATCTTTTGCAATGGCTAATGAGATAAATGATGGTCTGTGGTGCAATCTATTCATCTGTATAAGAACCAACAGGAAATGAGAGCTAGCAGAGTCTCTCAGAGGCTAAAGGGAACGTTGGTTAAGAATCCTCATGCACTAAAGCAAACCAGGGATTAAAAGATGGAGGAAATGTTAGCTTCTAAGGCATCAGACGTTTACAGCATCATTACAATCAGATCTGCCGTCCTGCATCTGAGAAAACTTGACAACTTGAAACTAAACTTTTCCTCGTGTGCATCTCTTATGCGTCTTGTTTTTTTAAATTTCCCAGTGGGCCCTGATGGTCGATATAATACAAGTATAGAATTGTTTTTTGGGTTTTTTTTGTATCTTTCTATCCAAGTATCTAAATTAACTTTGCAAAAATCAAACTTTCTTGCATGGATCATTATGTTCCGTCAAAGTTTTTCAGGCCAACCATGACTCCACTCTGCCTTGGGGCTCCATTTTAAATCAGACCAGCAGCAGACTTCAAACAAAGCTGAAAACTTTCACAGTTGGGTCCCGGAGCCGTGCAGAGCTGGTGTAATGAAAATGAACAAAGAATGATGGTTTTCGTGGCATGTGGAGACTCACACTTTTGAAAACAAGACACACCCCAGAGGCAGTGTTATCACTTAAACTGTGCAACAGCCATGAAAATAGAAACCCCCGCGATAGGCGCTCGCTCCTTTTCTATATGTTGGCGTCTGCTCGGTATGTAAATGAAATGTAAATGAACAACAGAGGGCAGTAGGAGACTACGAGACGGGCAGCAGGAACTAACAAGGACTCTGGATAATATTAGTCTGAAATAAATTCCTTTTAGCAATCGAACAATCTGTTAAAATGCTGAGAAGCAGAAAAACACAAATTTAGAATTAGTGTGTGAATGTGAAGCAGGGAAGTGCTGAACTAACTTTTATTGTATCTGAACAGTTTATTAAAGTAAATACGGCTCGAGTTACTCAGGGTCGGTCTGAAATTCATATGACAGGAAGAAAAAATATAAATATAAAACACCACTGATTTTATACCTAAAAATACAATTAAGCCTGATGATGTAATCAGAGTTATCTCAGACTAATGAAGACAGTGTTGAAATATGCAATAAATACAGACTGTTCTCCTCCTATTGTACACTTTTGTTATTGTTTATTGTTCAAGGAAAGTCTGATGCTCCACATAGAAAAGGAACTCAGCATTCAGATAAATGATCATCGTCTAAAAAACAAAGAGGTCGACTCTTTCTAAACATCTGACTGACCAGTTTTAGGGCCTTTCACACTCCAATGTGTTCAGGCCACTGACTGGTAACCTACTGATGACTCTGCTGTATTTTTCTCTCCCTCTCTGAACACACACAAAACCAAACACACACAAAACCAAACACACACACACACTTCCTGTTCTGCGGTCTGTGTACCACCTTGAGAGTCCCTCTGCAATGATGACTCTGCTGGACTCTCACATGCTCACCTGTCTGTCTGACACTGTTTCAGTTCCTCCTGAGCTGAATGATGTCCACACACTCTTTGGGCTGCACACAAATATGATGTGGGACTAATAAAATCTGCACAGCCAGTGATCGTCAGAGCAAAGTCAAGTTATAGGCCAAACCAACCACAATATCCACTCAAACCTGAAGCCGTACAGGGCATTAAACCTGTGTTTGATTCTCTTCTCTCTGCAGGTGTAATTGTTCCCTGTCCTGACTCTTCGGTGTTTCCAGTGAAGAAACCACCAGATGACTGGAGATTTGTCCAGGACCTCAGAGCCGTCAACGCTGCTGTTTACGCCAGAGCTCCACTCGTCCCAAATCCTTACACCATCCAAGCTCACATTCCTCCAGGAGCTCAGTGGTTTTCGGTAATCGATCTCTCAAATGCATTTTTCAGCGTGCCTATTCATCCAGATAGCCAATTCTGGTTCGCATTTGAGTTTGATGGCAGGCCCTACACTTTCACTCGGCTGTGTCAAGGTTATTGTGAGTCTCCCACTATCTACAATCAGGCCCTGTGTGAAAGTCTCTCTGCACTCACACTGACACAAGACTCAGTCCTTCTGCAGTATGTTGATCATCTATTAATAGCAGCACCCACATGTGAACAGTGTGTAACTGACACTGTGAAACTACTGACACATCGAGCTGCTGAGGAGCACAAAGCCAGCCTCTCAAAACTCCAGTTTGCAAAACAGGAAGTCACTTTCTTAGGGCACATTCTCTCTGGTCAGGGGAAAACTCTTTCTCCAAAACGCAGGCTTTCCCTACTTCATCCCAGACAGCTGATGCAGTGGCAAAGGTTCTCCTGAGAGAAATCATCCCAAGGTGGGGCATCCCATCCAAAATTTCCACCGACAATGGCCCACATTTTGCTAACGAAGCAATCACACAGGTCAGTGAATTCCTCAGAATTGACCTTAGGAAGCACTGTGCATCCCATCCAGCCAGTGGAGGTGCAGTGGAAAGAGAAAATGGGACCATAAAGAACAAATTGGCCAAATGCTGCACAGACACAGGACTGCCGTGGACCAAAGCTCTGCCTATTGTCCTAATGCACATGAGGATGTAGAAAAGAAACAAAACTAACCTCAGTCTGTTTGCAGCTCCACCACATGTGGGGCTGGAACCTCCAACAGGGTCCCTCCCATCCACAACTCTGTGAGAACAACATTTTGGTCTATTGTGCTAACCTGTCCTCTAAATTAGCAGACATCGGGCGCCAAGTAGCTGTGGCCCAACCAGCTCCAGCCTCAGGACCACTGCACACCCTCCAACCAGGGGACGTCGTGGTCGTCAAGGACTTCCGCAGAAAGAACTGGAAGGCCAGACGGTGGCAGGGACCTTTCCAAGTTCTCTTGGTGACCCAGACGGCGGTAAAGGTTGCTGAACGAGCCACCTGGATCCACGCCAGCCACTGCAAGAAGGTGTCGCTACAGGCCGAGCAGTAGACGAGGTTCCCTTCTACAGGTGACGTGCCAAGTCACCGACTCTCTCGTGAGACCAGGACCAGAAGCAGAGGGCTGATAGCCACATCAGCAGAAGAGCACCTGTACACTGATCAGCACATCTGTCAGTGTAGCACACTCACCTCACTTCCTGAGTGTACGACGAACTCTGCTCAGTGAAGCTCATACACACACATTCACACATAAACTGATTACTGATGTCTGAACTGGCCGACAAACACCAGAGGAGACGTGAAAGAGACTCAACTCCCATCAGACACATGTCTTATCCGACGGCTGGAAACTGAACAATCATTGCTGAGCCACAAGGTCTGGCTGGTAGTTCTTCTTGGGTTCCTGTTATTGTGGTGTTCCTCCTTTATTTGTACTTCGTTGTTGTGACAGGCTGCAGGACACATCACTGACACTTAAAATGACCCCGAGACGTAGACTGTACACATATGCTGGGAATGATGCAGGTGCTAACTGGTTTTGTCGTTTCTCTGCCATAATCCACCATCACCCTCACTGTGTGTTGGTGTTCACATACATGCATCTTCCAGTTTTGTGACCGGCTCCGATACAGAGTGCGAGTGTTTGTCGGTCTCCTCTGTGTGTCCACGTTTCATCAAGGACACTGTCCCTGCTGCACTGGTTTTGTGTTTCGCTGTCCGTCAGAGCGTTGTAACAGAGTGTTCACCCTTGTAGGTACCCCATTTGATTTCCCTTTTCGCCAACACACACACCTCACACATGATTAATGTTGTACATACATGTAGCTCCCTCCATCTTTGCTTTAAATATCCAACTGGAGTCTATCCTCCAAGTTTTCCAATATCGTTTATGAAGTTTCTACTTAAACTGTGAAAAGGGTGTAGAAATGGATGTTTTGATATGTCTGTCTGTCACAGTTATTCTTTTCAAGGTGATCAAAAGGGGGGAGTGTAATGGAAAAATACTGCATCTGCCTGAAGAATGTCAAAGCAAGTTTCTCTAAGTTTCATTAAAGCTGAGTGGAAAGGTTACAGGCCCAAAAATGTGTTCTCATAACATGTAGGTAAACACTAGTGGCTGTACATGGGAAGAAGAAGTTGTGCATCCCATGTGTTTAGACTATTGATGCCTGATCCTGCATGTTTAGTCTTCTA
>NW_007577844.1:791570-829714 GCF_000690725.1 Stegastes partitus | reverse complement strand
CACTATACCGTGCCACACTCAACCACCTTTGTACTGTGCTACACTGTGTTTTTTGTCATGTAGGTCTGTGTGCAAGTTGTGTAAAACAAAAAACATTTGTTAGAAACCGTAGAGGAAAGCGAGTAAGTAAAACATTTTAAACAATTTTTAAACTTTATAAATACCATTTTCTAAGCTGTATTTTTGCAGTGAGCTGCACTTAATGGATGTGGATATGTCCTCCATCACACACCAAAGCTGCCATTTCATGTGCAGTTCATCTGTGAAGTCTGTCTTTGTTTTATGAAATAAGATGCCACAAGCACACAATGAATGAAACCTTTATTTTGCAGAGCAGATTATTAACACACAATGACAATCAACCCCACTGCATGTGCTTTCTATAGGCCTACCTGAGATCCAACTTTTTGTGTTCGTTTTTACCTTAAAAATATAGAAAATAATTTAAATTTGTAGAAAATAACATGCCCTCAATTTCATATTTTCTCCGGTGCACCATAAAATCTATGGAAGAGTAGTCGTTTTGTATCTTTGCATTACATTCATGAAGTAAAAAAAACTCACAAATTTAAATATAATGTCGACATTACAACATGCAAAGCAGTATGGCTTCCTGTTCCTCCTGGATATGGCTTTGTGTGCGGCGCACAGACGGAGCCCTTCATTGGTCCTGTTGTCTTTTCTTACTGTAAAAGAAAGAAAATCACATCAAGCCTAACCAATAAAAACACACCTGCAGCCTTTAGTATGTATTAGATCAGCTGTGTTGACTCCGTGTTACCTTTCCCCTGAAGGCTTGGAGGTCATGACCCAGAGTAAATATTCCTTGGCGGCCATCGAGTCCAGCACCTTGTTCACGTCGCTGGTGAAGCTTCCATCTACGTGCCTCCTGCTGAACGCCTCAGCCCGCCTGTCCATTTCAGATCTACGTATGTACACAGGCACACAATGTAAACGCTAACCCACCATCTGAGCGCTGATGTTTGGCCTGCACTGAAAATCATCAGCTTTTACTTTGGTTAGGTTTTTCACAAGTGAAGAGATTGTTTCTGGTAATTGTTTCATGATCGGTTCATTGCTCGTGTGTTTTTGTAAAGTAACGCATCAATCAACGCAGTGGAAAAGTTCAGGTGATTTATTTTAGCACAAGCACAAGGAACATCAAGAAAAAAAGCAAAGAAGGAGAAAAAAAAGTGTGAAGAAGCAACAAGGAGCAGATGATTAGCTCAAGATCTCTTTGTCTCTCTGTCTTGTCGTCACGGTGGAATCAGACACAAGTCGGCCATTTTAGGAGGGTTGGTACTGAAGGAGGAGGAGGAGGATGAGGAGCAGGAGGAGCAGGAGGAAGGAGAGACAGCCTACTCTCTTCGGACTTGTCCAGACTTGAGCCTGGCAACGAAATCTTTGATTGCCTGGTCGGTGAGGTAGGAGCTGACGTCGCTGGTGAAGGTGCCGTCGGCGTGGCGCTTTTCCACAGAGCTGGAACACAAACCAGAGGAAAGGTGGATATTTGATATAGTTTGATATCCATCCATCATCTCTACACCTTAATCCTCACTAGGGTCACGGGGAGCTGGAGCCTATCCCAGCTGACTCAGGGTGAAGGCAGGTTCACCTGGACAGGTAACCAGTCTATCACAGGGCTACATATACTATGATACGTTTACTTAATGTTTAACATATACGTCAGCTGGGGGGCACATCTCTCTTTATGGTACTTCAGTCTTCTCCAGTACATTTGGTTCACAGCTGGAGTTGCGACAAACTTCTCTGGTTAAAATTTATATTAAAAAAAATTTGATTCATGAATTTTTTGAGCTTTCATGATTTTAAGATTGGCTTCTGATTCCTCACACACCACTGGGGTCAAGTGTCAGATGAGACAAACAGGTTGAAGCCCAAAGAGGATGATCCAGTATTTCAGGAGAAAATAAAGAGAAAACTTTTCTCTCCCATCCTTGCAGGACCTCTCAGATTTATCTGGTGATCCTTTGGATGGGCTCAACATGGATGTGGAACCAAACTGTACATAAAGTCGTTCAGCTTGAGCTCCAGCTGTAAAATACTGGCTACACATGGAGTATTAATATCATACACTGTAGTACATCAGCCACAGAGGTCTTATTTCTAACGCTGCTCTGCATGTATTCAACTAAATGATCTGTAACTGTAAAAGGATTTATGTTCAAGCCAAAGTTCTGCATTTTAAGGATCTCTTTCTGGGTGTCACCACACTGACCCACTCCTCTTGTTGTTCATCAGCCACCGAACAAAGTCCTGCGCCTTCCTGTCCTCCAGGTATTTGCTGTAGTCGTTTGAGAAAGTTCCCTCTGAGTGTCTCTTCACGTTCGACAGCTCCCTGAGCTCATCGGCTAACGTGTTGTCCGCCTCAAAGCTGCAACGAGGAGAACACAGTCGGTACCACGGCATTGGTTCTGTACAGCTTCATACATGTGGCCTTGGAAAGATTGTTTAATATAGAATATACGAAAATTAGTAATGAGTCATTTTATTTTCGGCCTATAATCCCCAATTCACCACGTTTTAACAGCTGGAACACAAATCCTTTTTAAAAAAGCATTTAGCCTATTTGAACTATGACAGTGCTTTTTATAGGTCGTATAATTTATCAGCAGTGCAGCCCTTAAAGAGGCTGCTAATCCTGTGTAACAGCAGTTTCAGAGAGGATTACATCAAATACAATAAAGCAAATACATTTTGATCTGAGAAATATTTCGTTTTATCGCCTTAAAAATGGATTCCAACCTTTCACGAAGCTTTTGTCGTGATCAGGATGAGTAAGAATTTGATTCAACTGATTCTTGTTTCCTCCACAGTGATCTAATCTTTGAAATGTTATTATTCACATTTATAGCATTTTAATGAGAGGATCTACTGTACTGTACATCATCCACTGTTTCAACTCGGAGTAGAAAACAAATGTTTGATTACAAACCAGAGGACATGTCTCACTGTCCTGTGGACCTACAGCACAGATCGTTTCTATCTACATGCATTGATTAACCACAGATTCGTTGGGCTGAAACACACTGTCAGCTCGAACTGTAGAAGAGCTTTCATCATCAATACATCTGACAGTTGTTTTAATCATCATTTAGTGTCAGACAACAGGGAAAACAGCAGCCATTATTCCCTGAAGCCCAAGTGAGCGCATACATGCTGTCATTTATCAAACCAACTGTCAAAATCCTTCATGTTCCTCCCATAGAAAACGTACAAATAATCCCCTTGAGAGGTTAAACATTTAATTTTAATTTCAGCTATACTAGTACTGTAAAGCAATAATATACAGTCTGAGTAGTTGGTTTGGTCTTTGGAGAAACAGTTAAATTGTATTTTGGGTTTAGCAGGAACCCAACAACAGATTGAAGCCTAATGAGCTGCATTAGAGGTGAATCCAGCCACGACTGATAAATAGAAGTTGTCTCATATTTCTTAGAAAACACTCAAATAAAAATGTTCTTTTAAATGCTGCTGTGTAGAATTTCCCCTAGAATAACCAACACAAGAATTTGAATTGTAATTCAGTTAGATTTGTTCTTTCTCTCTTCATGCTGCAGATTGTGTTTCACCGACTTGTTCCTCTCAACAGCCTGTGGTCACCTAACGTAAACCTGGTCAGCTTCAGAATCTGGTGGTACCTTGAGCTGTCATCGGCCTCACTCAGAGGAACCTGCCAGCTGCTCTGGACTAAGCCGAGGACCAGGAGGAGGCCAGCCAGGGAGTAGATGCTGTTCATTGTTGTGACCTGTGACAGGAGACGAGACACATCCAAAGTTTGCCCCGTGCACGAGACAGCCGAAGCCAAAGCTGACACACGACACAACTCACCTTTTCTTTTTCCTTCCCAAACGACGGTGCTGTTAGTTCCTCTGCTTGTTGCTGCTGCGTCTATCTAACCGCCTCCTGTCCTTCTCGGCCTTATATACGTCAAGAGGCGGACGGAGCAGCTCAGGTGGGTCGGTTTTACCACCCTGCCAGGTCAACCGTTTACTCTCGACTCATTAGACGCGGGGCCCTGCTGCATCAGCCGAATCAACAAGCCGAACGTTTGCTCATGAGAGGAAAGGTGCTGTTCATGCGTGATGCCAGCTGGTACTTAGGTGTTAAGATCAAACAAGCGCGGCTCATCCTGTCAAATACAAAGTCAGGTAGATGCTTTAATGTGCTACCGTGTCATCATGACAGAGAGGGATGTGTGTGTGCTGTCATATGCTGTCAGTGTTTGTGGATTCAAAAGATGGGAAGTAGTGATTTTTTTGTGCATTACTGGCAGCTATCTCTGTTTTATAAGGGCCGCTATTCAATAGATGCATAGCTGCTCCTGCTGGACTCCCACATGTCTTATAATGCCGTATATTTTATTGTTGGAAATTCAGACAGGACTGATCGCAGCTGGCCTGGATAACGTGTGCTGTAAAACATGGTTAGCTGATGGAGCTAAATTTAAATAAAGGGAATCGTTAAATTCACCGTCGAGGCCCCAGTGAGTACCTGAACCAAATTCCATAGCAGATCGTATCAAATATTTGTCGATAAATTTCACTAATAACCACTAATAGTCGATGCCGGGGACTAAAGAGGTAAACAGACCCGTCATGTTAATTTAGTTGGATTGTTGTGAGGTTGATTTTTCTGTATATAGACATTGTATATCGGTATTCAAGTGGTTAAATCTTATCTATATCTTCCAAAAGAAATGCTATAACTGAGACTTTGTCTTTTGCCCCTAGTTTACCTGGTGAACCCCAAGAGTCCATCCCAGGTTCTTTTTTTTCTGGCAGTCAAAGCTTCTGCTGGGGTCTGTTTTACAGCTTTCTCTGTCCGGATGATGTGCTGCTGCTGCTGAGTGCATGACGTCACACCAAAGACTCATTCTTATTATCACATTTTTTTATTATTATTATTTTAGAAAATACTTTATACAATAAATCTTATAAAATTAGCAAAACTGTATAAAATCACTTTGGCTTAGTTGTGCTTTTCTGCATCCTTCATATTATTATGTGTATGTTCCTCCTCAGCTCAAGAAATACACGTTAAATGCACACATTGTAAAATATAAATCACGTTCTTATAGATGTGTCACAGGTAATAATTTCAGGTACAGTTTCCATCGATGCTGGTATTTCTGAATGAATATATGCAGGACAAACCCAGACACACCGACACGACCACGTTACTCATTATGTTTTTGTCCCTGAATCGATACAACAAACAAAACAAAACACAAATGCATTTATAATTACATGTCTTCTTTTTTTCTAAAAAAAAGCTTTTTTAATCCACACAGGATAACGACAGATCCAGAGGAATTCACACGAAGCACCTCTGGAGGAAGTGGCTCATGTGGGTGTAGACGTGTTGATTGGCTGCACCGGGGAGGCCGTGATCCTTATCTGTGTACCACTGAGAGAAGAAGGCAAAAAGCGTTCATGAATACTGTGTGTTGTTCGTCCTAACGTCATCGTTTGGATTTTCCAGATTACGTACCATGGCCTCAAAGTCCACCTGCTCCTCCACCAGAGCCTCTGAGATCTCGGCCGCCTGCTGGAAGTGAACGTTGTCTGGAGAAAACACAGACGAATACATCAGCAAGGGTTTCAATGCACAAAGTAGAGGTCAGTCACCATTATGAACAATCCAAACCGTCACTTTCCACCTTGTATGTAGTCTTATTTTCTTTATTTTATCTCCTTTTGCACTGCACGTTATACCATGTATAACTGTGTTTGTGACCAATAATGGCCTTCAATCCTTGACATACTTTTTTAAAATAGCATGGTGTCATAGGCCAAAGCTCATGTGTCAAACTCAAGGCCCGCGGGCCAAATCCGGCCCGCCACATCATTTTATGTGGGAGATGTGTGTTTCCTAGTTTGATAAATGAATGGGATTTATGTAATATAATATAATGTTAGAATGTATGTCGTACAGCAATGTGCCTACATACATGTTTTATCTTTAGGTAAAAGCATGCACAATAGTCATACATAGAATAGGGATATGGACATGTCTGGACTCTGTGGACTGTCGGCTTTGGTCTGAGGCCTGTTGGAGCGTTTAGCATAAAGTAGCAAAGAAATGTGGCGAGTAGGTTGACTGGGTGGCGCTATGTCGATGTCCATGTGTGATAATTCATGTAGTTGGTGTTTGAGATGTGTTTGGGGCGTGTAGAAATGGCCATGTGAGCCTCTGTAAATCCGTTTAGGTTGCTGACGAACTGTTTTCAGGATTTTGGGCACAAAAGGGTTGCTGGCATGTTACATAAACATAAAGACTCTGAATGACTCACCATCAGCCGTTCCATGAATTAGAAGATACTGCACCGAATGGAAATTCTTGGCCCTGCCAGTCACAGTTGAGTTCTGCACACAGTCAGATTTGGAGTTTATAGGTATCAGTAGTAGTAATTACAGGAAGAGACTCTGATGATCCTGAGTGTGACACTTACAGCGTAGAAGTCAGGATTCTGCGACGGCTCCAACATGTAGCGCTCTGTGTAGATGGAGTCTGGAACGGACACGCGTTTAATTACACATAGAATATCATTGGAGTGACTACAGGACACATCATTAAAGCACAATATATACCATAATATTTCCATTTGGAGACTGGAGCCACAGCCATCCCACATTTAAACACTCCACTGCCAGAACCCAACACCATCGACGTCACATATCCACCGTAGGACTGCGGAGGACAAACAGCTTGTTACTGCGGCTCGTCTTGAGCAAAGGCCGAAAACACTGAGAGTGAAACATTAACTGAGATTTAGAGGCATTTACTGCCCTCTGAACTATACAATAACACCCATGTACAGCATTTGAAAGAGGAGCATGAAGATGGTCTGCTTCATTTCTTAGTTTTGCTCTTATCACAAGCCTGACTACTCACCCATCCCCAGATAGCAACTCTGTCTTTGTCGATGAAGCCCATTTTGATGAATTCCCTATAAAAGGAAGAGTTACTGTAAATGAGGGAATGACAGGGATCTCTCATCACAGTCATCACTCACTCATTTCCATGACACTGCATGTGAACGTGAACATTACAGCCCCAGAGACCAGTAAGATGACTTTTATCATGCTTTTCTGGGTAAAAGGGGAACCTGTTTGTCTCAGCTGCTCCTCGCTCTCCTCACCTGGTGGCTGTTATCTGATCTTCCACCTCATATGTTCCCAGACGTTTGTAGAGTTCGTGCATTAACTTGTCGCCCTGGTAACCACTTCCTCTTCCGTCAAAGCTCGCGACGATGATTTTCTCCGTGCTGGCCAGGTAGGTGGCCCAGTTCACCGTGTAGACGAAGTCCGCCGTCTGGCTGCAGGGACCGGCGTACCTGGAGGGATGAGCCGCTTTGTTGTCAGTTATGAACCCTCCTAATAAAACCTTTTTCAATTTTTACTCCTTTTTTAAAATGAATTCTTACACATCTATCAGTAAAGGGTACTTCTTGGATTCATCAAAGCCTGGAGGCAGAAACATCTGGTACCACAGAGCTGTCAAACATGGAAATGAAAGGGCATGAATTAATCAGTCATATCATATTGTTGTGGAAAAGGAAAATATTTCATTTGTTTTTAATTAAAAGTAAAAGTGACGGTCAGACAGTGTTCATGGCAGCGATTCTCTGATGGGTCACATGATGAATCTAAAAGGTTGTGAGAACATTAATGTAGCAGCAAAGACAGAAATCACCATTATGGAGGAATTTGGTGAGAAATATGGCCTGTTTGGGCAGAAACAGTTTCTGAAATGAAGCTTGATGAGTGAAACATGTTGAGTGTAAGCTTGTGTTTTTGTAAAGAGCTAAAGATGAACTGTGTATAAAGAGTGAAGCAGGGACACATTAGTTTGTGGACTGCTGGTATCGCTGTCGCTGTCTTGCTCTTTTTTGAAATCAGACATAATGAGGGAGGGTGGATCAGAGACACTGTGCACGGTGATACGGTAGCAACGTATAGCCCCATCTTAAAGCATAATCACCTGTTCTCCCCTACCTGAGACGGTCATTTACAAAATCAATTTTTGTGGATTTACCGATAAAATAAACTTTTCACAGCAGAGCAGTGAAGGTAATACACATTTTACAACAACAGTGTGATGAAGCGGTTTGGGTTTGTGCTGTTCTTTGGGTTGTTTCTCGCTGATGCTTTGATCTCAGAGAGCTTTGATGGACATGTCTGGACTCTGTGGACTGTCTGCTTTGGTCTGAGGCCTGTTGGAGCGTTTAGCATAAAGCAGCAAAGCGCTGGAGCCAGAAATGTGGCGAGTGGGTTGACTGGGTGGAGCTATGTCGATGTCCATGTGTGATAATTCATTTAGTTGGTGTGTGAGGTGTGTTTGGGGCGTGTAGACATGGCTGATAGGTTCTGGTAGCCCAGGTTCTGCTGTTTAATCTGATGTGCAGCATCACTATCGTCTGTCATGATGAGTGCATCGTGTCACACTATTTCTTTGTGGGCCTTCAGGGGTTTAAATAAGCTCAACCACATATACTTCCAACCTGTACTCTAGTACATTGTTTGACTACTCGGTGACTTTATATCATTGAAATTCAAAATGAATTGTCAGTGAGCTGCTGCTGCCTTTACTTACTGTATCCGCCCAGTTTAATGGTGCCTCGACGCATGGTGGGCATCTGGATGTCCGCTGTGTTGCTCACAAACTCACTGTTGTCCTCCAAAACTTTGAGCTCTACAAATGTAAAAATGGAGGAAGCTTATTAGAATAAAAGCATAAAAAAAAAAAAAAAACTGTTATAAATGCTGCAGCTTACCCTTATTGTTCTGGTTATCCATGAGGGAATGGTGAGGGATGTCAGGACCTGCAGGTAGCAGAATGAATGCATGAGTGTGTTATACAGAGAAGTGTGTTGCACAAGTCAGAGGGAAACGAGTCTTACTGACCGCTGCAGCTCATACGGTAGAAGGAGGCGTTGTGGCTGAAGTAGGCAGAGTTATAGTGGCAGTCTTTACGTAATGAGCAGGTCAGACACTTGGTCTGCTGGCTGGTCCACCTGAAATACACAAACGCACACACACAGTGTAAGTCTGAAGATTACAAATGAAATGCTTTGTAAGGCAGTTAGATAAAAACCCTTACTTGTAAACGTTCCTCCCTCCTGGCCTGCCGCCGTCTTGGTTGCTTGAAAAATACCTGCGGTGTAATTGGCATGAATGAGTGAAGAGGAAAGGGCAGCAAAGCAAGAACTCAGCTCGTGGGTGTTGCAATGTGTGTTCCTAAGTGTGTTCAATGTGTTTTATTTTTAAAAATATAATCAATAGAAATCACAATCTAGTATGCATGTTGTAAACGGCAACATGAGTGAGCCTTCAATGTTCCTGTTGGAACAGTCAGATAAAGAACATGAGGTTTGTAGAATTGAACAAACCTTATTTTTAACACATTTTACATGAATACATTCTGTATGTTTTCTAAAGAGACACTGTGTGCATGGATAAGCAGTCGAAGCAGCAGAAAAGACCAACTCACACGCTATCGGCGGTGACTTTCAGAATGTCGATGACTTCCCATTTTCCGGAGGTGATGGCTGTAGGTTTGTTCTGCGCGATTGAGTCAGACAGAATGTGTGTGAGTGGGTGGAAACAACAAACTATTCACGACGGATGTAAAGAGATGATTTTGCTTTTTGTGGCATAAGTTCCACAGAGATACCCACCCCGACCACATGATGGATGTGCTTGTACATGGCGGTGTCGGTCATGAGCAGGTAGTAGCTGTTCCCGTCTGCAGCGAAAACTGGCTCCGATGGAGAGAACTAAGAAGAACAGGGATACCTCTTTTTTGTGTGCAATTAACTTGTCTTTAAATGACAAGGCTACAATTAGTACTGTGATTCTTTTTTTGTCAAAAAGACCAAAACCAACAGTATAAAGCATATTTGCAGCTGATCATTGGAGTTTTAAAAATGCTGCTCTGGTGGAGGAAACAGAGCGTTTTCCAGGGACTGTTTCCAGTATTTCAGTATTTGTGGCAGCAGGACAGGCGTGTGTGTCAAAATACGCTGCAGTGGTCATGTCATCCAGCACTACGGTGTCTTTCAAATAGCTTTCCAACAGCACTGGAGCTCTGTGGCGCAGAGGAATAACATACACCAGGCTTTGATTCAAGCACCATACTTGTCAGTGTTGGTTTGCATCTTTTCAGAAGTTTTTTTAATCAGCCATGTGATCATTTAATAGTGTACTGGACCTACCCGACCGATCCAGCCCGTGCTGCTTTTCAACTCCAGAGGCTGTAAAAAGATTCAAACAAAGACATTTACAGCTGCAGTAAACTACATTTTATAACAATACGCCAGCCGTATCAGGTCAGCGGATCTGAACTCGGAAATCATAAACAGTCGTCACAGAATTTATTTTAGAAACTTGCTAACCAACAGAGTTGGGGATTTTCCAAATGGCGAGCTGATGTGGCACATTTTTATACGCTTGGATTCATTAGAGCTGCACTGCGACAGCTAACAGAAATGCAACTCGAACCAAAGTTCATCTGAGGTGCATATCAAGCTGGTCTCAGCACTATCCCATCTATCCATTATCTATACTGGGCTGTTATTTAGAGGAAGGTTGCCGTCCATAAAGCCCATCCCAGAGGGCAACAGCCAGGGAACACCCTGGACTGGTGGCCGGTTTACCACAGGCCAAAACTAAGACGGCTAATGTGGGAGACTGTAATGTCACTAAAGGCTAGTTTGTCTTCATAGCATTTAGTTTAGAAACCCTTTCCTGTTCCTTCCATGCTTGATAGTGTTACTGTGTGTAGTTTGCTGTTGAAATGATTTGTGTGTTAAAATGTAGTAACTGATAGAAGTCAGCTTCCCTGTAGGGACCATTAATATTTGCTCTACTGTGGTGAAAACAACAGTCCATGACGTCTGGTTTTACCTCGCCAGGGACCCAGCTGGATCCACTAAGGTCGTAGATCTGAAGCATGAGGTGGTTTTGGACTCTCTTGAGCCACTGGACAGCCAGACGGGTGTCGGTTGCCCACGTAACAGAGGCCAGGTAGTGTTCACTGAGAGAAAAACAAAATAGAATAGAAATACTGTGTTTATCCCAGACCTGGGAAATGATTGGGATACAGCAGCAAAAAAGAAAAAACACCAAATCACAACAAGAAAGGCCTAAAGTTAAATACTATTTAAAAATATATAATAATAATAATACAAAAAATAAAATAAAATAAAAAAGTAAAAAATAGAAAAGACAGAAATCACAGTCAAACTCCTACGTTACTGTCAGATTTGAACATAGTAGAAAGTGTTGCATTACATTGAGCTGAATGCCTTTGTAACAACAACTTCGGTGATTTCCGTCACGTTGTCAGTGTTCACAACAAACAGCTTGACGACGGGGTTGGGAGTGCCTGGCTGCAACAAGAACACAACGTGAGATACCAGACAGTAATGATGGTAAAGAGCTCAATCAAACATGCTCAGATGGATGTCCCACCTTCGGGTACGGGATGGAAACAGTGCTGGGGTACTGGTTGTCGCCGTACCACGAATACTCGATCGTGTGGACCTCGGTGTCATTGAACTGAGCGTACGCCACATACTTCCCTCCAGGTGACCACCAGAGGCCCTGAGTGGATGAAAACATCTCCTCTGGAAGGGTGGAAGCATAGAGCCGTGTTAGAGGTTTAGTTCCAGCTTGAAAACACCAAATCAGTGTGCTTTGTTGTCGTCGCAGCTGAAGAATGTAATTGTCAGCATTTGCACTTCCTGGATGTGTGTCGAGCCACACCAGTGACTCTGGGATTTCTGATTATCTACGTGTTGATCAGTGATGGGAGGGAATATTTAGAAGCTTTACTGAAGCAACAATACTGACAAGACCGTGTGAAATAATTCATTCAATCAAAGTAAAGACGTGTTATCACCAAAATGTACCTCCATTATAAAACTAATACCTGAATTCCTTAGAAACAATAATCAGGTCATTTTTTAAGTTTATAGTTATTTTACATACAGTTGCTTTAGTGCAGTGATCTACCATTACAGAAATCAGGGTGAATTCCAGATGACTGATGGGACATTTTCAGGTTCAGTTTACTTTTTATCCGTCCTGCAGAAGATGTGGTATCTGACATCATGGGTTTATGATTAGACACCCCAGCAGGTCAGAGGTTGTACCTGGGGTTTGGACCTATGGGCCTTGCAGATTTATGATGGGAGTAATCAGGTTAAAGTTGATGTGGAGGGTCGTCACATTATGGAGAGGATGTGACTCCCATTAGGACAGGAACCATACGTCCATTGTTTGACAACTTCCGTACGTAAGCCAGTGGTTACGGTCGGTCTGGAGGGTGATTCTTTTCGGCTTCGAATCCTCTCACAGGCATCTGAGGGATTGTGCTTGTTCCAATAAATGTTTCTAAATCAACACAGCAGTATCGGCGGAGAATTTCTCCTTTACTGAACAAAGTGCATGTGATAGAGTTCATGTACGTCATCATTCTGACACAGCTTTGAGCGCTTTTGTGTAAAATTAGAAAGGTGAAGTAGTAAGTAAATATTTGGTACAATGCAGCATAAAACTCTCTTAAATGAATATTACTTGATGCTTTGTGTGTTTGTGTGCTGTTCTTTTTTATGTATGCGCTGAACTCTGGTAGTTGTTAGATGATATAAAGCCCTGAGTGCAGCAGTACACTCCGGTCATGTGACTTCTGAGCAGCATGTGTCACTCACCCTCATACACCCAGTCTGGAATGCCGTTTAGAATCAGATTTTCCTCGCCGTTGAAAGTCACTTGCTGTGGTTCAGACTCAGGGTTGGCCATTACGTACACATTATTCCCCCACACGTAGGCCTGCACGTACAAATACACGAGTTAACAAAAAGACCAGGAGAAGGAGCTCTTAAGTGTTTGGGAAAGGATGTGTTTGATAATCCGTCACCCGCTTCAAAGCAGAGGTGTTGCTCAAAGCTCTGCATATGTCGGCGTGTATATCCCAGACGTACCAGCTTGTTCCCTTGAGGAGCCCAGGCGAAGTACTGGACTCGATCAGGAATGCGAGAGGGCGTGATGAATTTGCTGGAAGAGATTTGGACAAGGGTCGTGAGCTTGACTATTTAAAGCGTTCACTACAACTGCTGTGCTTTAATTAGCAGCATGGAACATCTGATGAATGCTGAATTAGAACGGCATATGTCCACAGGTACCCGGTACATTTTTAGGCTGAATGAAACTTCAGAATACTTACTTTAACTCCCGGTCATAAAGTGAATATGAGGCTGTAAACGAATGTCTCCACAGCTAATGGGGCGAAACAAAGCACTCAGTGATCACTCTGGAGTATTAACAACGCATCAGATCTGACACTGTATGTGAGTAGAACTACAGCGTACCTTGGAGTAATTGCTCATAAATGCGACGTATTTGTGGTCAGCAGACAGCTGGTAGTCAGTAGCATCTTTCTGATCCTGTAACACGAAGAGCGAGAGAGTTTTCAGACGTGAGGAGACACCACTACATTTGTTTGGACAGGTGTCATGTGGCTTCTGCTGCACACACAGCATAAGCTGGTGGATTCAGACGACTTACAAACGTCTCTTTACTCAAGAAATTTGAGTTCTCTCCTGTGACCACGTTGTTGAGGAAGACCGAGCCGTCTGATTTATGCAGGTACTCATTGTCTGGGGTGGGAGATAAGAAAAAAGAAATAACAGAATATTTTACCTACGAGGGAGAACATGTGAGTCCCTGAAGAAAAATAATAAATAAACACTCCGAGGAGATAAGAGCGCATTCTTCAGTAATAAGTAATGCATGACTGATGCTGATTTAATGCAGGCTGGGTCATTGATGCTGCCTGTGGAAACAAATTTCTGCTTTCCTTTTTTAAAGTTTGAAAGAATATCTCAGGTCAACCTGGACATTTAACATTTTCACCAGAAAAAATGTAGATACTGGAGATTAGAAACTTGAAAGAGGCCGGCTTTTAGGAAGGCAGTCATCTAAATCTGCTTTTCCAATTTGGGATTTTTTGGGAGAAGTTAATGGAATCATGGAAACATGCAATATGTTTCATGGCGATCCATTCAATAGCTGTCGAGATGTGTATCGTCCTATAGGAGGAGTGAGCGATTCCTCAGGGGACCAGTGCCAGCCGCCTCCCCCCAGCAGAGCAATGAGCCCCACAACGGTGCAAAAACTGCTCAGGAATACAACAAAAAAAACCCAAGCCCGCAAACAATCCAGATCCATGAGGACCCCACCCTACAAACAACACAAATCAAATGGTCTGCTGCCAACATGTTGGTGCCAGACACCACATGATACCCCCAGAGCTGCCCTGCTCCGATGGGTCAGAGCTGATTAAGACATCAAGGGACCTCCACAGTCCCAGGCAGGTGGTGTCAGTGTTGTATGTGAGTTCAGATTAATTATTCATTAAGTGTTAAATAGGAATTTTTAAAAAGTTAGCAAAGTAGCATCCC
Source organism: Stegastes partitus (assembly GCF_000690725.1). Classification (NCBI taxonomy): domain Eukaryota; kingdom Metazoa; phylum Chordata; class Actinopteri; family Pomacentridae; genus Stegastes; species Stegastes partitus. The sequence continues at coordinate 815,223 of NW_007577844.1, read as the reverse complement.
CAGCATCCACTGACACCTTACTCTCTGTTATTTAAACATAGGGGTTTATGTGATGCAGCCTAAATATATCCCAATTCAGGGGTGTCCAGTCCTGGTCCTCAAGGGCCACAGTCCTGCATGTTTTAGATGTTTCTCTCTTCCAGCACACCTGATTCAAATGATCAGCTCCTCATCAAGCTCTGCAGAAGCCTGATAACGATCCTGATCATTTGAATCAGGTGTGTTGGAAGAAGGAAACATCTAGAACATGCAGGACTGTGGCCCTCGAGGACCAGGACTGGACACCCTTGTCCTAATTCATGTAATATATCAACATCGGTTGTACTTTTCCTAAGCATTGTTATTATTAGAAGTTTCCAGCTGAATTTAGAATGAACACACACAGACACGTGAGTGAATCACTAATTCGTAGTGAGAACACGTTGTCTGATCGATGATAATGATGAAGGACACATTTACAGCTTAGAAGTCAGGCCACGCCTAGCTGTAACTGGTGTCATCACATCCCATACCCTTTCAGTTTTACAGGCTGAATTATCTCCCACCTGAGATCCACCTCATGTTGTAGGACTTTGGCTTCAGTGAGCTGTTGAAGACATCCTCCAGCCTGAAGGTTTTCCCGACCTCCACCTTGTCCTCTGAAACACATGTTTAGTAAATCAGGACCTGGCAAGGACTTCAAGGTCACAGGCGGCAGATATGATATCATGTGCACACATCATAATTATCATCATAAAGGACTGTAACTGCAGTAATGACTGTAACTGACAATGACAAGTGGAACATCCTTTACCTCAGTGTGTAATAGTGGGAATGGTCATAGTGTGTATTAGCTGAAGATATTTAACGGTGTGTGTGTGGTGACTGAGAAACTACACCGTAAGCCTTTAGTCACGCTTATGTATGCCACAAATAGAACAATTATAGTAACAATAATAAAGTAAATAAATGCTGCTTTTCTATAAGTACTTTTTAAAGAAGTGTCCAAACGGATCGTGCGTAATGACGCGTGCGTAAAGTCCTTTATGTCAGACATGTTTACCGGTGAACTGGACCACTAACGGTGCCAACATGTGAAGCATTTATAAGCAAAGACTCACCATTTAAATATATAGCCGTGGGCACTGCAATCAAAACGACGACCACCGCTACGCCAAAGACTGCGAGGAGCACCTTGGCGATGGAAACCTGTTCAGGATCGAATGGATAGAAGTCAGAGAGCTGCTCCAAAAGCCCCCCCGTGTAACAGCGATATGTGAGTATTTACAAACCACCAACTAACCATTGTTTCTGCGCGTTAGGTGAAGTCTAGAACCGATATCTGTGAAAAATCACAACTCCATCGATCCAGTGAGCTGCGCGCACGGAGAACACTACAGTTATGCGACACGTGCGTTTTGCTGTTAAATATTATCTCAACCGAAGTTTCAAAGGTGGGACAATAAATGTGTAGCGGAGTAAAGTTCATCAGGCTTGTTGGTGTTCCAGAGTTTAAGGAAGTGTGCGCTGCCTGTCAGGCTACTCCCAGAACCGTCCACTGATCCACAGATCTGTCAGACGGAGAGTCTGCTGAGCGCATCGCCTCAGTCTGACCAGGAACACGATCAGGACACTTCAGTGTAGACTTTGCATAAATATGATAACGGATATTCAATATGTTAACAGCAAGTTGCCTTCTTGTGTAAAGCTGCAGACTGCTCAAAGCGAGTTTATCCTGCATGTTCACACCAGCATTAGTCTGACTAACAGGAGTCACACTGTTGGAATAGTGGAGGTGTTCATGATAGTGTGGCTGCACAGGATGCAACCTCATATACAGTGTCTCTTATATTCTTGTTTTCTTCCTGTCATGCTGCTGGTCAGACAGAAACACAGACTGTAGAAGTAATGCAGAATAGAATATTGTAGGTATTATGAGTCATACTGGAGTTTGTGCATATTCACATCATGTTGACTGCAGGGTGTCAGTGGTGTGGATGTTAAGAACTAGTGGCTGTCAGCATCATGCAGGTTGTTCAGGAGATAAGAGCCTCCACACCAGACTTCCACTGAGTAATCTGCTCATTTAAAGTCACAAAAACTGAGAATAAAATATTTCAAGGCTCAGTATTATTAAATATAGAAACATTTAGACCAAAAAGAATACAGAAAACATTTTTTTAATGAAATTTACAAGTTTTTGCAGCTAGAGTAGAGATAACCTTTTGACAACTTGCAATATCAGCAAACTGGGACAGATTTTTAATCAAGAAGAAATCAAAAATAAAAGAAAAATGTTGTTAAAACTGTTAAAGTGGGACATTTGTGTTTCTGAGTGTGGACTCATGAGTGTTTAGAAAAGTTCTGCAGCCCTGCTTTCACTGTAAAGCCTTGACTGAGCTCCTCCAGAGGACAGATAGTCGTTGCTGCTATTTTACGCGTCCACCAGGACATTTTTGGACACAAGAAGTCCTGCTGCCTCTTAGCATTGGGCATGTAATGGGCGAACGACGAGGCAACAGATGATTTACAGGTGCTCCTCAACAGGAGGACATTACAGGATAGACCCTCCTACAGCCACACAAACACTGGCTGCACCTGATTGGACAGTCAGGACTTCAGTGGGCAGTCTGCTCCTGGATGTCAGACAGGATCAACATGGCGGCTCATTTGAAAACCTTTCTGTTCTAAAAACAGCTGGCTAGAATGTGTTCCTGTAAAGATTTGACATGAGAAATAAGTCATGCAGTTGGTGAATCTGCCTTCATTTTAGATCGACAACAGTTAGTTTAAAAGTCTTTTAAGAGTTCAGGGAGGTGTCAAGTTGGAGCTGGATGCCCTCGTCTACATGGAGTCCACACTGATACGAACAGCTATGTGTCCGTGGGTGTGTGTAGATGTCCTCAGTGTGCATTTTATACAGTTTTGCTCTTCTGCAGGAATCCATTTGAAAGTCTCCTTTGCATACATGCACAGAGGATCCTGTCTATGTGTTCTGTGCATACAGGCCAGTAACACTGCTGCCCTTGCAGCGGACTCAGAGTTTGGAAGTATGTCCAAAACACACCCTACTTTATTTTCTATTTTGCTCTAAATGGAGCCGTAGTTTACAAAAGGAAAATCATACAAAACATCTTGCAACTAGTGATTGAGACCATAAACTGTCATAAATAGATCAAGTGTGAACTTTTCTCACAGACTTTGATCCAGTCTGACTCTTTTCTGCAGATACAGGAGTCACCCCCTGCTTGCTAGAAAGAGTGCAGGTTTAGGGCACTTCTGTGTTGACTTCAGTCATAGTCTATGCTCCTAACTCCTGACTAATCCAGAAATGAGCACAGACGTGGAGCATGAGTGGAGCTGAGGGGAGCCATACCAATGACTCAAACCAGCCAAATCCTTAATTATTCATACCTTTAAGATTTAACGTGATGAGATGATGTAATGAATTGGAGACCAGAACTGAACCAGGCTGTAAAACGTGTTTATTTCTGCTGTAGTGTTGGACATATTAGGATGGGGTCTATGGGGAGCCAGCCTCTGGTGGCTATTTGAGAAGCTGCTATTTGAAGTTGGCTTAATTTTTCAGCTCTCAATGTTGCAGCTTGAGAATGTCGCACCACTTATCAGGGAAATTGTTTGCTGAAAACATAGCTAAAGGCTGCTTGGGTCAAAACACTCAGAGGGATGGTTGTTTTACTCCATAATGCCATGCTTGGTCAATATAGAGCTATGTCTGCAACATTTCAGCATTAAATGGCCTTTTGGGTCATGTGGGATGTTCTTCGCTTGCCTTTGTGGCACCTCAGTACTCTGTAGCCATCAACGCTTTCACCGCTTTCATCGCTTATGAATGAAAACTGGAAAATGCGGTAAAGTGAAGAATAGGTTCAAGCTCACAGAGCAGGCAGCATGGCATGAATCATTTCCTGTTTACTATGCGGAGCACTACATTTACTTTGCATCAATTTATTTGATTAATTCTGTGTGTGTATGCATCCGCTGTCTAAGGAGTGTCTGTGGCAAGTAATTACTTTCTGCTAACAATCCAGTGCATGAATGTTAGATGACTGATAACGTAGCAGCTGTATGGCTCGGACAAAGGCCTGTCATGAATGCTGCATCATAAATAGTCTGTATTTACATAGTCATTAATGTCCTTCCTGTTTCTGCTGTTCCTGAAGGTAGCATGAGAACTGCATCATTGATTGTGGAACAAGAGCGATAATGTTGACTGTGGAAACTTTAAAAACCATATTCACATTTAATAGAAACAATATGATCTATTATATGTGATGTATTTTTGACAGAACTACACGACAGCGTGAAACACACGTCAGAGCAGCTGGACTCTGAAATGAACGTGTGTTTTAGTGTGTGTTGTCACAGTTTCCCTCTTTGTGCACACATATAAGTGCTGACCAGTCACAGGAAATGCTAAGAGCCTGTTAAAAGCTTCACAAATATAAAGCTGTTCCTTTATGAGGATTAGACATCATATTCTGCACTTTTCGCCGTCACACCGGACATCCTCAGCAAACAAACAGACAGTGGATGTCGTTCCTAATGCAGCACGGCTTGTTTAAACAGCGGTACTTCACGGATGCCCCCATTTGCCTGACACTTAACCTCCCTGAAATTGTTTATAGGTATCACTTCTAATGCATTTGGTCTTATTGGACAGATCCAGAGAGAGATGGAGAGAAAACATCAGGAACATTCAGGAAACTGCGACTCGCTGGCCATCTGAACGCGTCGACACTTGTTAGTTTATTCCTTGTATGAAAGTATAATACGACTGTTGCATCATTTGAACATAATAAGACGTTCTTATCACACAGTAATATCAGAAATCTGCATTTCTGCCACGAATAGCTCTAAAGAATGAGGATCATAGATGTAAGGCTTGGACAGAAACTCCACCACAGACAATCTGAATCCTACCAATTATGTGAAAAGGGTTTTCTCACGCTGCCTTTCTTTTCTTATTATTTTTTTCTTCGTTCAATTTTGTAGCAACTGCACATAATTAATTGTAGTTGCACCGGAGTTAGCTCGGTAATGTATTTACTTATCTTTAGTTCTTGAGCAAGTAGACAAACAAACAAACATGCACACAAACAGACAGACAGCAAAACAATGCCACTGTATTACATAACACAGTCTTGTAAAACAAGTCCATCAATGTGAGATAATAAAATAAAAAGTCTGATAACTGCACGAGCTGGTGTGTGCTGACTTTAGCCACAACTTGCAGCTGGTGTTACACACTGCGAAGCTTTCACAACCTCTGACGTTTGTGAGTATAGACTTCCACTTTCCCACTTCTTTAACCAAGAAATCAGACCAATGCTGAGCACGTGTTGTGAAACTGCTGTTGTCTTCATTTGGTTGTGTTTTGCTTATTTGCAGTGGGTAAAGCTGCAAAACAAATCTAACCATATTTCCAGTGTGTGCATGTGCATCATGCAGAAGGTCACTACTTTCCTAATGAGCACCCACACCGAGTTAAACGTTGCACAAACTCAGCAGAACCGAGGTTAAACGTTCAAGCGTTTGTTGTAGCTACGGTGCATGATGTTGTTTATATTCTACAAGGCATGCCGGGCAATTGTGCATGAAAGCCTCTGACTGTAACGGCCTCGGCTAACGGACGTGTCCAGTGTTTACTGCCAGGGATAAACAGAGAAGTCGGGCTTTGACTTCAACAGATGTGGGGGAAGTGTCGGGACTGTAATGGCATTTCTGGCTTGTGGTTGGATGGTGTTTAAGTTTGGACGTTTGGAGAATTGTGTGGAAATGCGTGCTGTTAGAAATGCGCCTGAATGCAGCGTAGCAGCAACTGACCCAACACTGCTGCACACACACCCTTCAGCTACTGTTGTGCTGTTAGTTTAACCCACTTGTTTACGACCAACTTACGGCATAAGAAGGAAGGATACACATTTAAACCACATTAGTGGATTCTCTCCTTCATTTCAGGGGGAGATATCACATTTTACTCCTCTACATTTTTCTGACAGCTTCAGTAAACTTGTAAGATTAAGAATTGAGTGGTGCTCAGTCCAGGAGTTATTTCCCTCCAGTAGGTCACAACTTAATTCTGAGGGGTCCTGAGATAATTAATGTGAGAGGAAAGACGACAAACAAAGTTGTGATACCTAAATCTAGTCTCATATATGCCTTTTCTGTCACATTTTGGATAGTTTGACCTTATTGCACCAGTAAACAGATCCACACATTTAGTTGGTTCTACTATAAACTATTATTTAATTATATTATTTTAGTCTTTTTTATTTTTGCAATGCTTTTAGAAAAATATTTTGGATGAACAAAAAAAAAGGTGAAAGAAGGTTTTTCTCCTGACTTAAAAAGAATATTTTAAAGATGTGTGGCTGCCACTAGGAAACACTGATATCATCAAAATATTTAGTTTCTCTCTTAATAGTCTGGAGAACACAATGAAGAAGCTTAACAGCAGCTGATCAAAATCCTCCCGTATGTTTAAGTTTAAAACATAATGAGAGATGAACAGTACATGCACACGGTTGTCCTCAGATGTATTCATAGCCTCCCATTAAAGAAGGAAAAAACAAAGCAGCTTTAGTCACTGAAATAAGCTGAAATTGACAAAAGTAATCATAAATACAAATTTAGTGAAAATCATGACGTTGCTTTTGAATTGTGGGTCAACAAAAATATTAAAAACAAAGAAACAACTAAACAAGCAAACAAGCAAACAAGCATGACGGGACCAGTGAACTAATATTCTGGCCCACTGCTCATCAGCAAAGTGCTTTCATTTGTCCAGGACAGTTTTGTTTGTTTTTTTAATTATTCTTTTCTACCACAAATCAAAAGAAATGTCTTATTTCTTTGAATTGTAATTTAGCAAATTTTTTATTTATTATTACTTTTTTCAGTTTCTAGTTATTTGAGTGACTGTTGTAGTTTTTGCCTTTTCTTTACTTAAGGGGATGAATACCTGTGAGGACGACTGTATGTAGTGAATATGAGCAGCTTGTGAAATATCCTGTACGGCTGAATACATAAAAAGATGGTAGAACAACACAAACATCCAGGTAAACCAGCCAATCACCTCTGAATAAAGACAGGAAGCATCTTACTGAGATAAATCCTTTTTCCTCCTATCACTTGTTTTATAATTTCCCATTGAACCATTCACAGCTGTTTCTATCATTTCACTTTAAACTCATAGATAAAGTATGTAGGTGCTTCCTCGGAAACGTTGTACAAACCCCAGAAACTTGGGACAATCAGCCAACATAAGGGAAAACTTTGGCTTTCAAACAGGACCTTTGTTAAATGATTGTATTCAACATTATAAAAGCAACTCTCCTCATGTGAAACTGCTTCTTAACAGACCGTTTCAACTCCAGGGACAGTTTAGACTACAGCTGCTCTGTTCCGATGGGATGCACAAGTATTATCTACGTTTTACCTTCATCGCCGCCAGTGTGTGTCTCCATATACCTGCAGCACCGTCAGACGCTGAGCACCAGTCGCACTTCCTCTAGTCTGACGGCTGCAGTTCGGTCCCTGTGACGACAAAGTGGGAACCCCCCACCGCCACAGATGTTGGTTACAGTTGGGCCTCCAAACACCACAGAGCAAAACAGAACAGGAAGTTGCATTCTCTGCGCTTTCCCCCTCACACTTGTCTGCATGCTTCAGACGTTTCTCTTGAGTTCGCCGTGCGTTCCCTCTGACTCTCACTGAAGGGTGAAATGCAGCGCAGGTGTTGCTTCTTACCTCCACGGCTGTGTGATTCTCACCTCGTGGTGTCCTGATGAACGTCTCTCTCAGTTTGGATAGAGGATAGTACATGTGTTTTAGCATTTTACATTAGCACTGACCTGTGTGTGGCTAAAAACATAAACATCCCCTGTTTCATTATATTTCATCTTATTTACTTCAAATCCATATTTATTTTTGTTGTTGGTATGTTTAAGACATTTATTTGTCTTTTGACATTAACTTGCACTTTGGAACTGACTTAATACCCCTTCAAAGAATAAACATTACTTTTTGCTTGTTGATGAGAGACTTTGGTAAAGTTTCCAGAGCACCATCTAGTGGTTAATGGAAGTAATACAAGACAGTGTGTTTATTTTCCAGTTCAAATGTTCAATTCAGTTTTATTTGTATAGCGCAGTTTACAGCATATATCATCTCACAGCGCTGAACATAGTCAGGTATAGACCTTATGACTTTAAACAGAGAACCAAACAATCCAGAGTTGCCTTTGGACTCCCTCTGAGCAAGCGGTCGGCAACGGTGGGAACCAAAACCCTCCGACAGAACCAGGCTCGGTGAAGGCGGCCATCTGCCTCGACCGGTTGGGTTAGAGTGGGGATGAGGGGATAGCAGGACAGCAGATGGAGAGCCAGCTATAAAACGGAAAGAAAAAATATTTTGGGGGGTCGGTGAGACCAGCGGCTGTAGATCAGGGACGTGAAGCTCCAGATCCAGAGATGTCTACAGGGAGAACAAGCACAGAGTTAGTGACATGTAATGGTGGTTATAACTGTATGGAAGGAAGAGAGGAGAGGAGAGGAGAAGAGAGGAGAGGAGAGGAGAGGAGAGGAGAAGAGAGGAGCCCAGTGCATCATGGGAATCCCCCGGCAGTCTATAGCTATAGCAGCATAACTCAGAGACAGTTCAGGTGATCCTGAGCAGGTCTGACTGTCAGCTTTATCAAGGAGGAACGTTTTAATCCTAACATCGAGGGTGTCTGCCTCCAGAACCCAGACTGGGTGCTGATTCCACAACAGAGGAGCTGATAGCTGAAGGCTCTGCCTCCCATTCTGGTTCTGGAGAGTCTGGATCCACCAGTGGACCTGCAGTCAGAGAGCAAAGTGCTCTGGTAGGATGATATGGTACCATAAGGTGTTTAAGGTCAGATGGGGCTGGTCGTTAAGAATTTAAATTCTATCCTGGATTTTACAGGAAGCCGATGAATTGAAATGAATACAGGAGAAATGTGATCTCTGTCAGAACCCTGGCTGCAGCGTTTTGGATCAGCTGAAGGTTTCTGAGAGAGTTATTGGGACATCCTGATCATAAGGAAGTCTACAAGTTATAAATGATGGACGAGTTTTTCAGCATCACTCTGACACAGGATGGTCCTGATTTCTACAATATCACATAGATGAAAGAAGGCTGTCCTACAAACTGGTTTTATATAGCTATTGAACAACATGTCCCGATCAGAAATAACTCCAATAACTCCAAGTACAGTAGAGCTGGAGGCCGAGGCGATGCCATGTGGAGCAGCTATCTGGTTAGACAGTGTGTCTCTGAGGTGTTTAGGGTCAAATACAATAACCTTTGTTTTATCTGAATTTAAATGACGGAAAATACAGGTCATCCAGGCCTTTATGTCCGTCATTCATTCCTGGAGTCTGACCAACTTCTTCTCACAATGTTTTTACGTCAGCATGGGAGAAAAAAACGCTCCAATCAGAAGAGAGGTTATTGGAAGAGTGGATAAAGTTGCAAAAATACACATCCAGTGCCAACAGCATTAAATATCGTATTGATGTTTTTACTTTGAAGGAAATTATTTATTGTTTTTATTATTTACGGAGTTAATTTGAGAGATTTTTGTTTCGAATTAGAGAAAGCGGCTCAGAGCTGGTAGGCGGGCCTTCGTCTCCTGCTTCTCTCTCATTGGCTGCCGGCGCTATCAGTCAACACACTTCCGACAGCTCGGATGTGAGGTAGCAACTGTTCGGACTTCTCGGAAGTTGCAGCCTGTAGCAGAGCAGCGAACTAACAGCCTTACTTTCCCCCTCAGCACATCCAACCTGTGACTTATCGCTCTGTTTCACCGAATGGCTTACCCAGGATACAGCGCGGTGAGTGAAGCGACGTGTAACCGTCATTTTACCGCGTTAGCCGGGCTACGTTAGCTACCGGGAAAGCTAGCCCGGGGCTGCGGACACACTGCAGCTCCGACAATTTGGCCCAAGAGCTGACACAGGTGTTCCTACTTTCCAAAGCAGATATCAGGAAGTACTCTGTGTACCGTGGGGGACTTTTCCTCTTCTGTAGCTGTAATTCAGGAGCTGTGTCCTCAACCACAGTTGATTAAAAATGGACTTCAAGCCACAACTTCCGGAATAACAAATCCGTAATATTCAGGTGTTCAGAGCGGTTCACGTTGAGTCCTCCAGCTGTGTGTCTGCAGCTAATCATGACCTCCTGTGTGGAATAAACGTCTTTCCTTTTTATAAACCATCACATATTTCTACACACTAAGTCTGATAAACTAATAGAAAGCCTGCTGCGAGCTGTTTGTGTGTAAGCACTGACCAGGATCTAAAGAGTCACTTAGATTCATCCAAACCAGGTGTTTAACGTGTAAAAAAGTTTATTTGTTCGTTCGTTCTTTCTTGATAACAATATTTCTATAAAGAAGCTTAAAGCAGCTTTTCTATGGAGTGATTCTTCTGCAGTGACACTAGTTTTGTAAAATGCATTCCTCCCTGGAGCTATGAATCAGCAGCAACAAGCCTCCAAAGGTCACGACTCCATCACACCACGGCGTGATGAGTAATTGTCACCTATTGTATCCAGAGCTCACATGGTTCCATAGTAATATGTTGAAACATGCAAAGCTTAGAATACACATCCATTCCTATCCCTGTGACAATCCTCTGTCTCCCCTCTGAACTTCAGTATGGAGGCCCGATGCCAGGCATGCCAGCCCAAGGGATGCCGCCCCAAGGAATGCCAGCAGGGCCCATGGGAGGGCCCATGGGAGGCCCCATGCCTGGGCACATGGGAGGCCCCATGCCAGGACACATGGGGGGACCAATGGGAGGCGCGCCACCCCAAGGAGGATATGCCCCTTATGGAGGAGGCTACCCAGGAACATTTGGTGCCCAGCCTCCAGCTGCCAATGATCCAATGTGGGGTTACTTCACAGCCATAGCAGGCCAGGTCAGTGTGAATGCAAGACAGTTATTTGACTTCCTAAAATCTGAAAAATTCTAGATGTAGCCTTTATGAAAGCCGTGTGCTTTATTGGTTTTATTTTGCTGAAAACGGTGCTTAAACCCCCGACCTTCTGATTAGCCAGAGCCTCAGTCATCAGCCCCCTCTGCCCTATTTCAGATTCCTTAAAGCAGTTGAGGCGGAGCAGCGTTAGAGCTCTGTCCTGACTTGATTGCACTCTGCTGCAGATGTCGTAAATGTTCCCGGTGCAAATGAGTGACGTGTGGATGAAGCATCAAAGAGGCGCCTGTTGCTGCATTACATAACATGTGCTGTGGATTGTACAGGGAAAGGTGTGAAGTCAGCTAAAAATATGGAACAAATGCATCAATATAACATTCTGTGATAGTCTGAAAAATATATAGTTATAGCTAGCTTACGTTATCTCACAGTATAAAGAGACTAGTTATGCTAACACATGTCTGCAAGGTAGGTGCAAGAAGAACAACACGACAGATGAACTTTGCAGTCAACAGTGTTGCTGCTGACAGTCAACTTGCTGCTGCTTGCAGCTGCTGGAAATCCACATCACCTCTTTGTCCTGCTCACCTTTCCATAGTTGCACATAAACAGTGCAGGGCTTGAATGGTGGCTTGTGCAGCTGATTTTCACTTTAAACTTCTCCTCATAGCACTGTTCACTCCTTTGAAAGTTACACATGACTATCACTTCCTGCTCTGTGTAGGACGGCGAAATCGACGCAGAGGAGCTCCAGAGGTGTCTAACACAGTCTGGTTTCACCGGCAGCTACTCTCGTAAGTTCACCGCTCTCCTCCAGATATCTGAACTATACCACGTCCTAGCTATTTGACAGTGTTCAGTCGTGTGTTTTATTCAGTGTGTATTTTTTCAGGTTAGAACTCCCCCTAAATTAGGATAAAAGCTTCTACCTAAATGCTTCCACTTAGCACCTGCTTGCACCAGTGCTTAGAGGAACTTTTATTGAGGAACTCACAGAACTCGTGGTGTGTTTCAGTGGAGGTTTAACAAGCTTCCCCTCTGAGGAAACTCCTGTTAAGTTCCAGAAGAACTTCTATGTGATCAGTTCTGCCAAAGGAGCAGCGATGTGCCAGTTGCAGGAACCGTCATCAATTAATGAACTTGGTGTAACTTTTTGGTTTTGCGTCTGTGTTTTACAGCACTCTAAATTTGTCCAGGAAGTTATTTTATATTCATTTATAAAGACAAACTCAAATACTGCAGTCATTTAGCCAACAACACGAGTCACTAAGGACAGCGTGTCAGGATGTAGCCGAGTCTGATGAATGAATCTGATGGATCCTATTCAAACTGGCTCAGAGAGGTCAGCAGCTGTGGTCGGCTGTAAGAGTTTCAGAGGTCATGCTACCAAGAAAATGTGATTATCGCAACTTTCTACGTCACCAAAACTGGTAATTCAAGTTGCTGTATGTATGTTTTTGACCCAGAAGCTTGACTCATTTTTCCAGAAAACCTAAAATAAATCTCTAACACAAACAAAATGTATAGTTGTTGTTTTTTTGTTGTTTTTTTTTTGTGACATGCATGTTTTAAAGATTCCATGACAGAAAATTAGGAGTTAGAGGAGTCACTGAAAACTCACAGCTGCCTGCGATACATGGACTTTACAAGTACATGTAGACACCACCGCCCTCAGAGATACAGCACCACATTTATACATCACGACGCTTTGAAATCTGTTCCCCTTTTATTAAGAACTGTATACACTATAATTTTGTAATTATGAGCCTAATCCTCATAACCATACCCTTCAATGGGACCAAAAAGGAGTTTACTTGCCATGGACAGTCCAGCATTTTATACAGGATTTATCCATCTCCATAGCTGCCAGTCTGAACTGTTCAGTGCCTTTTACACAGAGGTGGTGAATGAATGAACAAGGCAGGGATCTTCCAAACAGTCGCTGTTGAAAGTTCAGTCATGCTGTCTTTTCTCCAAAACACAATAAGTGAATGACCTGCAGGAGTCAGATGATAGAAGGGATCTAGTCCACATCCACCTTATCACAGGAGCCAACGGTCACTTAGTGAAGGAGAAGGAAAGACTTTTTGAATGTGAGGCAGGAATGTGCAGATTGTGACCAACATGTATGATATTTATTCATCATCTTTTCAATGACAACAAACCTGTGGCCTTGACTCATTCGTAACATGTGCTTACTGTCTTTACAGCCTTCAGCATGGAGACCTGCAGAATCATGATTGCCATGCTGGACGTATCCTTCCTGTTCAGGTTCAGTGCTGAAACGATAGCAGCTGGTTCAGCCTGGGAGCAGGTGAACCAGCTGCTTGCTTTGTTCCAGCTGTTTCATGTGCCAGTGGTTTATAGATGCTTAACCAGACTGTCACCAGAGGGACTTCACAGGCAAGATGGGTTTCAGTGAGTTCAAGGAGCTGTTCACGGCGCTGAACGGCTGGAAGCAGAACTTCATGATGTTCGACCAGGACCGGAGTGGAACCGTGGAGCCTCATGAGATGTCTCAGGCAATCACTGCTATGGGTGAGAGTCATTACACTTCAGCACGATGGCGCTTAATGGCTCCTGGAATGTTTAATGACATTTAATTAGACTTAATAGCTCGTTAGTCCGGCTGTAATCTTTGCTGACTGAACCGACCCCCCTGACTCCTTTTATTAGAGCGGAGCAGCGAAGGCCGAGCTGCTGTCACTCCCCATTCCTCATCAGTTATGTGTTATTCAGTGGAACGTTCCATTAGATATTCCTCAACTTTTACGCTCTGCCTACTGGAGGAGAATTAAGATGGGAATAAAACAAAACGAGTCTTTGCTTCCTTTGCAGTTTTCTCAGTCGATTTAACTTGAAGCCTTTCACTGACAGGATGGGGGGTGGTCTCGTGATGCACAGGGTCAGGGTTTCTGTTGTGATAAAACATTTGACTTGGCAAACTTCTGTGCATGTTTGGAACTCTTGGAGATTCTGGATTTCTAAAAGCAATATCAGTTATTTAGTTGATAAAACCTGTTAACAAGGGTTATGATTAATGCGCTTTATTTATTTAAAATGCACATTGTAAGAAGATTTCCTCTGGTTTTCTGAATATGCACAAAGACTTTTATTGTGTAGAATAAACCTACAACAGATGTGTACTGGATCTGGTTTCAAACAACTCTGGCCAACTTTGCTGACATTTGTGCTCCTAAAAGCAGAATATTTATAAATTACAGACATGTTAAGATCCTTTATAGACACACAGAGCAACAAACCAGACTGTTACTGTGAGTAAGAACACCATTTAGGACACTGATATATTATATTTTCAGGTATATTTTTTAAAGCATGCAACACAGACAAACCGAATACAAGATATACAAAACATTAAACATGCTGGAATAAAGTGTGGAGTTAGTTTTTTAGTTATTATTATTAGACACTGATTGCCAGTGTCATCAGATTTAAGTGATGGTAAAACACTGATCTTTTGGTGTCGTTCATAGTGTACCTCATGTTGTATAGCTGCACTCTGCGGCATGAAGAGGATGGAGCATGTGGTGTGACAGCCGCTGTGTTTATTAACCAACAGATTCTCTCTGAAAGCTAAACCAGGACTGAAAACACCAGAGCAGGACCGAGGTGTTTCACAACTGTGTCTACCATCTAAAATAGGAAATCATTCGAGCTGGGTCACATCCTGATCCTGCCACAGTCACGTACAGTCCTACAGCTGCATCTCGCACGTACTCCCACCGCCGCTCCATTAGATGCACCGGATCATTAGGGCAAAGCAGCCAATCACACGGCGAAATCTGAGTACGTTTATCCACGTAGACGCTGTCAGAAGGTCTGTTCCAGTTCAAATTAAGCATCAGGACGGAGAAGAGAATTGATTTGTGTGACCTTAAACATGGTTATTGGTACACAGCTGTCTGTAGGGTTACACATGCTCCCTATAATCCTGCTGTAAGGAGAAAACAAACACTCTAGTAAAGGTGTGGTTAGTCCTGCCTGTAAACACTATTCAAGTTCAACATGCAAACACAAACGCTTTAAATAGTCGGAGCATGCTGGTAAACAGAGGAGAGCAGTGAGAGCCTTGTTTAGTGGACTGAGGGAAATAATGAGCTGAATGAGGCCCACTGTGCTGATAGGATCACTTCCTGTCATGTAGGACATAGTAAATGTACCCAGGGTGTGGTTCTGTATATTTTCAGGGCTTATACGTGCACATGAAGACCAGCAGTTGACCATGAACCAGTGTCTGTGAGAGACGCTGTAACCACAGGACCACGTGCTGAGCTTTGAAATGAACATAACTCTGATGTTTTTTCCTTCTGGTTCAGGCTACCGCGTCAGTCCCCAGGCCCTCAATGCAATCATCAAGCGCTACAACAAAGGGGGCAGGATCTTCTTTGATGACTACGTGGCCTGCTGTGTGAAACTGCGAGCTCTCACAGGTTTGAACACACTAAACCAGCATCCGACATGTTCAGCGAACGGCCACCCGGGCGCAGAAACAAGCTTTTAATGTGGACCGGCGGTGAAATTGCATTCGGTTTTACTCCCCCTGCTGTTATCTGTGAGGAGCCGTGACGTGGGCTCGGCTCTGCGCTCAGATCGGTGTCACCGAGTGCTGCTGTGAAGTGAGTTTTATTGAAACTGCGGCCCTTCTGTGTGGTGACGGTTTACTCTCGCTGTTGCAGAGAACTTCAGGCGGAGAGACACCATGCACCAGGGATCTGTCACCTTCCAGTATGATGACGTAAGTGCTCCTTTTGCTAACGTTTGCTGCTCTATGGCTTTAGTTCAACTGTTATTAAAGAGATGTAAATAAAGAACCGTGGGAAAACTATTCTGAGAGAGTTGAACCTTAAAAAAAGCAGCAGCCTGCCCAGCTTTATTCACACCATGTTTCCATCTTGTACATTTTCTTGAAACTTGAACCTGCTGGGAAGCGTGCTCATAGGGAAACCGAAAGCTCGATGCAATGAGTGAACGGTCAGCAGGATATTTATCGTCATCAGCCATAAGCACCCCGAGGCAGCTCTCTGACTCAGTCTACGCTGTTTGCAAGTTCAAATGTGATTTTTCATCAAGTATATTTTAGTTCTGTGTTTTATTTGAGCTGATTCCAGTGTGTTTCTACTCGTCCATTCTAAAGGAAATGTCTTCCTCCTACGTCCCAGTTAAGGATGAGCTCATCATACAAGTGCTTGAGCATAAAGTGCAATATTTCTGTTTAGTTTAGTTTGATTAAGAAAACCTGTAAACAGCCACAGTCGGCATGTTTCACTTCCCCACCCTGATTAGAACCAACATCACATCATAACATGGGCTCACCTGTATCAGTGTCAGACGTCCTCCGTCTGTTCCCAACCTTCAGTCATTTACATTGAGTCCCTGATTCCATCTGATTGATCATTATGTGGATCAGAACAGTTTTTGGTGAATTGGTTTTGCTCACCTGCTTAATGACCTATAGTAAAGCATTCCCGGCGTGTAGAAGGTGAGCTCGCTGCTGCTGCTCAGTGTGCACACGAGACTTTATTTTAAGCCGTCTGATCGGTCGTCAGCATGTGGAAGACATCAGTGCAGCTCCCCAGTGTTCATGTCCTCTGACTGATTCATGAGCATGTGGTTTAAACCTTCTCTGTTCCTCTGCTTCACAGTTCATCCTGTGCACGATGGCCATCTAAGCGCTGCCGTCTGTACCACGCAAGGAAGCCAGAGCGTTTGTGTGCCAGTCAGCGGCTGATTCTGGATCAGCACCTCACAGGAAGGCAAAGGGAGGCCAGTATGTTAGACTGAGCGGCCGCCAGCCGCATCAGGAAAGTACTCATTGCTTGTAATGCTTAGTGTAATGCTTTAGTCTTGTATGTAACACAGGGATGTGCTGAAAATGTATCGGGGGCGCACACATATACACAGAATATGTATCCAACCATATTAGAGGGGAATATTTGACATCTCACCACCTTTAAAGCCTTTATGAGCAGGACCTCTGACTTACAAAATAAAAGTCACAGATATGGCGTATGACATAACGTCTTGTGTAATCGCCATAAAGTGTCCTCGTAGAGGCTTTAAAGGAGGAAGAGGTCCAGTTTAAGAATGAATCTACAAGCAAGACTGTAATGAACAGTTCTTCTGACCTGTGAGACACCTGTTGTGCCATTATAATATCTGAATGTATGTTCTAACATAGTCAAACATATATATACGTATATATGTTAATGATTGACTGTTTGCAGCATGATGATGCTGGTTTGCTTTTCCACTGACCTTTAGACAGCTACGAGCTTTATTGGTATGCATTAATATTACTGCTGTAGATGCAAAGTAGTTTGATGTTTAACGTGATCACAAGCCAAAGCGACTGAGAGCTGATTGCATCACGCTGATGGCGGTTCTAGACGACAGGGAGAACCGGGAGTGTCGCCACAGATCTACAGGATGCTCATGTGCCTGAGATTTTGCAGCTGTTTTGTTTCCAGGTTTCTGTACAAACATGACCACGTTTTCAGCTCCACACATTTTCAGTGTTGTAAGAAATCCATATTTTGTTACTCACAGTAAACACCTTTTAATCAGTATGCATTCTGTTTATTCATTGATACGACTGCGCTTTTCCCCCCAAAGTCTATTTACACAATATAGTTTATTTCTTTAAATATAGTTAAGAACAGAAACATTCAAATTAGCTGTTAAGTGTTGCATTGTATAAAATACAGTGGCAAACATTTAAAAAATGCATAAAAACAATTGTGAACAGCACTAGGTTTAAAAAGTGACATTTATATCCAGTACAGCAAGTTTTCTAATCTCTGTGCAAAAGTTTGCAAATCCCATGAAAGTTCACTTTTTAGGCGCTGGACGAGGTCGAGTTCGGCTTCAGCAACTTTTGTTCTACATCTGTGCTCGAGAAGAAAGCTTATCGAAGGAAGAGTCTGCTGGAAACATCTGTGTTGTCCCGGAGAGGAGAGGCTTCTCTTGAATGTCGCCCATCTTTATCCTCACTTCTCCTGATAAACAAATCTGAGAAGATTTCACAATTTCTCTCGCATCTTACCAAGCGTTTGATCAGCTCTACATGTTCTAGCTAAGGGTTAGGAGTCACGGGACGAAATGAAAACCAGGCTTGCTTCAGAGGACCGGTGCCTGTTTCAACACGCTGTATGAATCCAGCGGGAGAAGTCCGTGTTGAAACTGCAGAAATGATATCAATGTGCAATACCAAATCAAGACAAACTATGAAACTGCATACAGTCGATGCAGCACAAGTGCTGCCCGTCCTGCATGTCCTGCTTGCTACATTGAGAGGCTATGCATTCATCATCATCATCATCATCATCATCGTCATCGTCATCCTGGAAGCAGTCCACAGCATTCTAAGAGCAAGATTTTTTTTTTTTAAAAACAAATAAGGTACATATAAAAATAAGGGCAAATTAAATACTTTGTTTTAGAAAAATAGGTCTAACAGTTTTTTCTAAATCTCTGTGGATGTGTTGTGTGCTGTACCTTACATGTCAATACGTGTCACACAGCTGATCGAGACCTTTTATAGTTGAGCCGAGTGCAGTCTCCATGCAATACGTGAGCTCGTGTTGGACTTTATGTAGCTAGAAAACTAAAAGGACTAATTCATTTTCGTCATGCAGTTCAATCTAAAAACATTTACACGTGTGACGGAGGGGAAGCAGGTCTTCGGTGCGCTGGATGGATGTCGTCGTAAAGGCTAGAGCAGGCAAACAGAGCTAAGGCTGTTGAAGGCTGGGCTGTGTCTTCAGCCTACAACATGAAAACAACAACATCTTCTTGTGTAGCTTTAGTTTTCTGATGATGTTTTGTGAAGATTCTTTACTCAGGACACTTCTAAAGATAATGGAAGACCTAAAGCATGCAACAGAATGGATCTGAGGAACTCCAGCAGGTCCCACCAGCTGTGAAGATGATTCAGGGCGTTGCTTCCTGTCCGGCAGTCTGACAGTCGGACGTTAATGACACTCGCAGGACTGTTATGTTGAACTGTTCCTCGTCTGTGACCAAATGATTGACAAGTATGACAACGTGATCAATAGCAGGTGTAAATGGAAGTGCTTCTGGGATGGTTACGTCAAGTCAGCTGAAGCGTTTTGAAACGACTTTTCTACATGAAGACATTTAGTCAAACAGTGGGCAGAGGTCCAGCCACCATTCTGCCGGTAGCTTGTTGAGCTCAGGCAGCCAGAAGCTGTACGTGCAGGTCATCACCTCGTGGAGAGATTCTCCTTCCACAGCTGGTCACACAGTTCAGACATAACCGTCCTACGAGTTTCACTTCACCTGAACATGAAGCGTGTGGTTTCCTGGTTATTATGGTCTCATGTTTTCAAATCTATAACTTTGAACATTATTGTGTGTCTCTAACATTTAAAGTTCAGTCTGTGAAGCTCAACGTTGAGCAGGCGAATGGATTCACAGCATGATTGCTCTTCAGAGTTGTTTAGTTTTCTTCTGTCAGGTTTTGTAAAATTACTTCCACAGCATGTTTGAGAAATATACCGACTGGACCCAGTGTGTTTCCTGTACTGGCTCGTCATTATTGCTCTCAGAGACTGACAGAAGTTGTGCTGTGGGACGTCCACGCAGCCTCCACACACTTCCCTACGACGCTGTGTCCTGTGTTTGGAGCTGAATCAGAGGTGGGTTTCTCATCTGCCATGGCAATGTGGTGTACAGTAGGCACGCTAAACATACAGACACATCTCTTTGTTTGTGGCTGCGTCAATTTGTTTGGAGCTGCTGATAAAAGAGGAGCTTCAAAGCTGTGGAGTAAAATAGAGAAATGCCTCGGAAAGAGTTTCAAGTAGCTTTGTTCCCTGTGAAGAGGGACGAGTAGTAGAAAATGAGAGCTACAGTCGTCTGTGAGCATGCAGGAGTCACACCTGGTCGCCTGGTGAGGAACGTGCCACGGAGAAGAAAAGAAAACATGAGAACCAAAGTCATGCATATCTGTTAGAAAAAGCACATCAGGTGCCTCGTGTTGCTGGCAGTGTTCTATTGGAAGTATGTACACAGTAGATGATGACTTTACATGTTAATAATATAGTTTATAAATACCTCTGTATAAATGGTTTTATACATCTAAGTGGGAGCGGAGGGACGGTCGGGGCTGTGGGAGGATTTCTCAAAAGGAATGGAAGAAAGTCTACAGTTTTTATCCTTTGCATATTCAGTCTCTTTCGTAGACCCTGAGTCAAGCTGGAGAGGAGACCTTCAGTCACCGGCGGCGGGGTGGGGGGCCTACTTTCCTGGAAGCCCCGGGTCAGACACTGGCCTGTGGAGTCCCAACATTCCTGAGCTGCTGGGGACGTCGGGTAGAGAAGCTTGTCGGACCGACGGGAGCCTCGGCGGCTGTTGGTGCTGCTGCTGCTCCGCCGAGTCCACGGCGTCCGGCGCGTGTCTCCGCTCGGCGTCGCTCTCGAGCAGTCCAGCAAAGTTCCCGTCTGGAAGAGTCTCTGTGTGGAGGAGGACTGGGGAGGGTTCTTTGGATTTGTTCGGGCCCGTTTCTGGAGCAGGGCTCTGGAGGAGACAGAGCACAGTGAGGAGACTGTCCGCTGAAGGCAACACACTGCCGACGGAAGCGTGTTGCGTTCACTTGAAAAACTAAAAACGATGTTGTCTCGTTCATTCAGAAGAACAGCGTTTTGTTTTTTGTTCACGTGAATGCAACACGCTTCCATCAGCACCAAAGGAAAGAGCCCATGTTCATATAGATGCTGTTTAACCTGTTGGAATACATGAAACGTGTTGTTATCCAGTTGTTACGACAGTCCGTCGGACCGGAGCAGAACCGACACCAGTACAGACCCAGTCAGCTGAAATAAACCGAGAGCAACCAAAGTACCGTAATGTCTGGACTATAAGTCGCTTCTTTTTTCACAGGCTTTGAACGCTGCGGCTCAAACAACGATGCGGATAATTGATGGGTTGTTCCGGGTTTTACGGAGGAAGATGAAGATGAAGATGAAGATGGCCATGAGTGCCTTTACCTGGTAGGCTGCTGTTTTTATTTATTTATTATTTTCTTAACCATCCGTGTTCCAGGCGCTGCTCGGAAAACAGCATCTGTGTAGTTACTGGTACGTATTTAATGAAAAGTTAAAACATCTGACTGTGTAAATGTCTCACGTCCCAACGTGGACACCTGCAGGGTGCACACCTGGTTTTCTTCTTAAAGTTAGTGGGTGTGTTCATCTGTACTCTTCTAATTAATGATTATATGACTGTTTTTATGGATTGATTTTATCTGCCTCTTTGCTTTTGTAATTAATAATGACTGACTTCATCTGTCTTCTCATAGTCTGGTGTTCAGCCTGGTGTGAGCGCTGCTGCCTTGGCTGCCACTGTCCCAGTTAGAACTGGGATGTTTCTGATGATCACGCTGCAGCCCGGAGCCGCCATCAGTACAGATGTTAAAGCTGAGCTCAGATCTGACCTGGAGCCTCATTGGAGGGTTTTTCTGATCCAGACTGTTGTTTGTTCTGACCACAGTCTGCAGTTTGTTTACATCTGCTTCCCCTTCACATCACAGATGCTGTAAACTGCGCTAAACACAGAAGACTGACTTGACTTATTGCACGGCTCCCTCACTGCATCCTGAATCATCATAAACCAGCTGTGGCTCAGGTAGGAGAGCAGTTGTCCTCTGATTGGTGCTTCCAACCTGGTGGATCCAATTAGCCTGATTGGAGCAAACCAAGTGGACTGAGGAGAGGGGGGGACTGGAAATGAGTCATGGTGTTTGGTTTGTTGTTTGTGTATTTAAAGTACGATTACAAAGTCAGAGTGGGGAGTCAGAGTTCACAAGATCTTTGGGAGGAATGTGTAAGTAGCTGGACCTATGTGTAGATATGAATAGTAGCTCTCGGTGTCACACCACCCCTACCTGGATGCTAATGGTAGAGTCTGGTTCATATATATACCGGCTGGAGTTCAGTGTCTTTCTGTCCTTGATGTGCTTTCAGGGGAACCTGAAGAACTTCAGGACGTGTAAAAGTAAATGTTTGAGGTGTGATAATCCACTAAAACATGAAGCTGTGACCAAGTCTGGATGCTGTTCTTCATTGTCCTGCTCGTGTTTCTCGGTGGCTGCTGCCATCCTGACTGAAGTAAGAGGCAACTGGTTGTTAAAACCTGAAGGAGGAACTTTAACCACATTTGTTTAGTTTAGAAATGTTCCTAAAGCTAGCGCTGGATGTGCTGCTTCAAAGCGTTGATTACAATCTGCAACCGAACTCTGAATCTGCAGAAAGTTGAAGGAAGAGAGCAGATTTGAATTGTTCATTCATTCATTCTACATACGAGCATGTTTCATATTTCAAACCTTCATCTGCTGCTAACCAGCTAACAGCACATCATTTGCCTCTTATTCATATTTAGATCCTTCATTTAAAATATTGACATTAAAGTCCTGAAAATAAAAGTATTTCTTTCAGAACCGTCTGTACAGTCTGATCTCACTGGATTATAATTATTGGTTCATTAGAGCGTACCTCACTTTATTGTTGGAGCTCCGTTTGTATTTTTGTTTTATCTTTCTGCTTCTATGTGTTTAAAAAGTGCAAATAAAACATACCTGATGCTGATCTACATTAATGTAACGTCATTTCTTTGTCTGTTTTATATGAATCATGTTTGAAATGTTTGCAGGTTTGTTGTGTTTCTATTTTCTCCTCTTGTGATGAAATAAAAGAAAGATTTGTAAATGAAGCTTTGTGTCCTGCTCTTCTTTTCTCTTCTGCTTACTCCAATGACAAATATTGAGGACACACAAATCCTGCTGCATCTATGCTCGTCTAAAGTCCTGAAGTGTGACGGTGAAGAGCAGAAGGTTGAAGCTTGTTGAGCTGACAGCAGCTCTGAGGGAGAAGCTGAGCTGGTCCAGAGCTGCTGGCCTCAGATTTTCAGGATTTGTGAGAAATTTGAGAGGTTGGTAGTTCGATTCCCGAGTCCAAAGCGATTTTTTCTAAGTTTTTTGGGCTCCACCCCTGAGCCGCCCACATCCCGCCTCTGGCCGGCCCCCTGCTCCGCCCAGACTCCGCCTCCATGACCACTTTATTAGGAACACTTTTGAATACGCCAAGGGGAAGACGACGAAATGTTCTTTTAACCTGTTTGGTAGCACAGTAGAATAAGAAGCTGCCTCTGGAGCAGCTGGTTATGGGTTCGAGACCAGCGTCTCCCCAGTTTTAGAGTTATTTTATTTATTTGTCAGTAGAAATAAAGTCTACTGACGGGACTCGAACCTACTACTTCCACACTCCCAGCCTCTCCTCTTACTCACTGAGCTATTCGTTCAGTTACTTTTTACTGAGCTCCGGGCGTATTTGTCATCTTCTTTTGCCCCTTTTTGGACTTTGAAAATTTTTTCACCCTGACCCGTCGTCTGCTGTCGTGCCCTTGAGCCTCGGGAGTAAAGACGGCCCACTCTCTCAACACTGACCATGCTGTCACACAGCCAAGCCAACCCTACATCAGCCCCACGCAGGATCCCAGCCACCAAAGCCTCACAGGGACCAGCATGTGGAGACCCTCACCATCAGCTCACTGCTCTCCAGCACCTTCACCTCTTGGCTTTGTCTTCACGCATCAATCAATCCGTCTCAAGCTCAAACCACTCATGGCCTCAACACTTCTTCACTGGACGCATTCC